>NW_010407632.1:54038-54806 GCF_000710305.1 Buceros rhinoceros silvestris | reverse complement strand
ATGACCGATGCGTTACTCCACTGCATATATATCACTCTGTATGTTAAAGGGCCCTATAATCATCTACAGAAGCATCAAAAATTCATCTCCATCTGAAACACAGCACCTCAAGCAGCAACAACACCAATCTGAACTCTGCAGAGATATTCAACAGCTCTGCTGCATGAGCTCCTGGCACACAAGAATCAGGAAAAAACCCCAGGCAGATCCTGATGGCTTTAACAGAACTATCAAAATCACAGTCAGATGCTTCTAGCGTGTATAACCCGCATTTCTGTGGTTAAGAACAATTGTGTATTTCTGCCAGGGCACATTTCTTAACACCTTCTACAAAAACACTGTCATAACCAAAGGTAGGACGCATGACAACGCAGGAAGGTCCTACAGAGGCAATGAAGATGCTTGTCTCTCTTCTGAGAACACAGTTTAAAAGGCATTTTAATTTATTTTACTTTTTTGTACCTAGTTTGATGTGGACCTTGTCCGTAGGGGTGATCACTGAGGGGTACTGATTGGTCGTTGGGGGAGGCGTCAGGCCTGTGTTGGTTGGAGAGGCGTCTCGAGGGTAGCACACCGCTTCAATCAGGTTTAACTGACCGTTCCTCTTCACTTTATGCCCAAGCCCGTAGACAAGCACTCGAGCCCAGGGAGCCTTATACAGGGATGAACTACGAGAAGAGCAAGAGCAGTTTGGTTAGACTGTAACTAGCTACTAAAAATCCCAACCTGACCACAGAACGATGAAAAGCTGTGATGTTTTTATCCTGC
>NW_010407632.1:48178-53943 GCF_000710305.1 Buceros rhinoceros silvestris | reverse complement strand
CCCTGCCACTCAGAAAAGGAGTCTCTGAGAAAAAAATGAGCAACTACATGTCAGGGTTCACAGAGGTGCGGCAACACATCTTTCCTCTTTGCCCCTCGCGGCCCCTCCGTCACTTACTCTTTGCGGAATCCAGACTGACTTTCCTTACAGGACACAATGACAAACGCAGCCCCAGGAAAATTAACATCCATATTGACTTTGGATTCTGAAATTGGGAATTCTTCGGCAGGAAACTGTTCTGGTGCCGTCTGTAAAATACAGTTGCAGAATGAAGGTCCCCAAGCAGCACCAGTAGCAAACCACCCTCCCCTTCTTTATTCAGATAAAATACAGCATTGTAAATAACGACATTGTGTGAGGCCACCTCATTCTCATATGACCCAGAGCACTGCTACTACATGTGTTTCCAGCGCACTCACTATGACCGGAACAGCAATACAATCCATCCGGGGAAACAATTCAGCCTGAAGGACAGCATTATGGAGGTCTGGCTCACATAAAGCAAGGGCTCCTCAGAGCAAACCAACACTGCTCATAAAACATCACTCTGTATTTTACCTGCAGAAAGGAGCAAATCTGTTTAGTGAGGTCTAACAGACTCTCCTCTCCCTGATGCAGTGTCCGAGTGATGGCAACAGTAAGCCACTCTCTGATGGCTTGTGAATTGCCCTGGTAGAAGAGGTCTGTGGCAGCGCAGTTCTGGGAGTGGATGCAGTGCTGCAGGGACTGGGCCAGAAGAATGGAGCTGGAACTGATTGTTCCATCTGTAATAACAAGTAAGATGATAAGTTGGAAGGTCACTTCAGTGTGTTTATGTAGCCTGTGAAACAGACAGCGGAAATAGTTTTAAAACACTTGGAAGACCACAAGCCTCTATTTTCACTCCTGAGCGACTGCAAACCTTCTCCCAAAGGTCCGCAGTAGAAAGGATCCACCAGGGACCAGGCTTGCACCAGGCTGGTTGCAGACAGGATGGCCTCTAGGTGCCAGCTGTGCTCTTCACCCACCTTAAGCCGGCCCTTCGGGAGCTCTGCCAGCCACCCACCGAGCGGGGGCTCACAGCTCCTCACTGTGTTCCACATCTGAAGGCACATTTCAGTTTACTGTTAAGGGCAGTGAGGACAAGCAGCCAGAAGCACTTTCATCCCCACTCAGCCCAGATGAGGTGAAAGCAGCTTTATCTCTCCTCAAGCTTTCCCCATTTCTGAACAAGGCAGCTTTTGGGTGGCCCCAAGTGGGTTGCAAGCCCCAACACCTCATGGCCACCATTCTGGAGCTAACGGGAGAGGTCAAACAGTAAGGAGTGGGTGATTCACTGAAATGCCAGTTTGGAAACGGGATGCATTAGTGGGACAGGAATTAGACACAATTTAAAGAGGAAAAAATTACTTAAGAAAAGCTTGTAGAATTCTTCTCAAAGCCATGCAAAGGAGTGCTGTACTCTACAAGGGGATCTTTTACAACGCCGCATGTGTTAGAGGTAGCCAGGTTTCAAAGTAACTGGAGGAGGGAACAGGACTCTTTCCAATGGTAAATAATCACTTTCAATTATTAACAGCCTGTATTTAGCACTCCCTACTTCCTCCTTATGCTCCAGCCACGTTACACACAGCTCTTTGCATGCAGAACAGCTTGGTCACCATAACTGGCTTTGTTAACACTCACTTGAATGAGCCCAAGACTCTTTTCCATGAATCAGCACATACATTCTCTAATCAGATCTGTGATTCCAGTAGGAAAAGGACAAACCACTTCGTGAAATGAAGAAGAGTTGAATTTTGAAAGCTGAGACCCAACCGGTGTTCATTTTTACTACCCTGGATTCGAGCTACAGAACTCTCAATTCCTTACATGCATCCTGCACGGACAGTCCCCCCGCCCCCCAGTAAACAGAACACCACCGATGGGGAAGGGACAGAAGCTGAATGGAGTCTTAGGAGGGACACTGAACTCTCCTGAACATTTGTCATCGCAAGATTTTCCATTTATCACCCTGTCACTAAAGTCAGGAGTCCACTGAGACATTTGTTTTCCAAATCCCATCATTAACTAATTAATAAGTACCAAATTCATTAGGTTTCTTTTGAAATCTTTTGAAAACTATTGTACCATAAAAGAGCTGTGACAAATTAGCGTTTACCGGGAAGAGGTGGTGCAAGAAGCTGATTGGAGAGCAACTGCAGGTGCTCCAGAGTGATGTCACGGATAGCAGGAATATGAAACAGCCGAGTAAACATATGAGGAGATTTGGGGGCAAAAATGTTGAGCAGAGCCATGCGGCAGTACAGCTTGGCGAGTGAAGCTTCACTTCGCAACAGCTCTCTGGAAAACACGAACACCAAAACACGAAATTGCTTCGTCACTCTTAAAATAAGCCGTATCCAGCAGCCTGCCCCTGGATCCAAATACGCATTCAAAAGGGTCTAGTTGACCACGTTTCTTACACGCTCACGAGCACCTGAATTAGAAGTCACAAAAGCCAGTCAAGAGTTCTTGAGCTTTTAGATTGTAACTGACTGGTGGTACAAGAAACCTGAGCTTCAAGATATACCTGCTGGAGCAGCAAGTACAAGAGACTTCCATGTGGCTTGATAAAATCCTTCCAACAAGACAATTATGATTAATTTCCTTCATTATAAAGCAAATCAGAACCCCCCACCCATTAAAACAGGAATCTTTGTCAAGAGATTGTCAAGAACAACTCCAGCAAGACTCAGAGGCTTCCTGCTGCTCTATGGGAAGAGCTGTAGATCAAATCAGACAACACAAACTCCTCCTAACTACGTTTGTTACCTGTGGATTTGGATGTTGGTGTTATCCAGGGTAACCAAGCCATTGGTCGCCGTCCTCCTATAACCGGCCGGTGGCCTTTCTAACATGTCAATAGGATACCAGTACCTCACCAGAACCCCTTCGCTTCTGAGATAGGTCTCCACTTGTACCAACTCATTTACCTGGAACACCGAAGACAGCACTGTCAATAAACACAGCAGTTTTTTCCTTCAGAAAGAGCACCACGTCAGCATTCGGAGCAGTTCAGTGCACCTCACATCTGCTCACAGCTGGGCGATGCTGAGGCATTAAAAGCACTCTTGGTGTGTCTTTACGCACCGAATCAACATCCAGGACAACACCATGAAGCCCAAACGTCTTCAGCATCCCACGAATAGCAAACTTGGGTAAAGCTGTTCCAACAGCACTACTGGTGACGTTGTTGCTGTCAGGAGAGCGAGTCACCACCGTGAGCCCTGGACAGGAAGCAACGACACAGTATTTAAAGTACAGCGTTTTCCTCGGATTGACAGTTTCAGCAGCAGATCCCAAGTACCAGGGCCCCGTGGCTGTTATTTTCCCCTCAAGATACTTTTTGCTGTCCTTACCTTTCCGTACTTTATCGATTGTAAATTTGTTTGCCTCGTCTTTGATGTCCTCGATAGTAGGCAGGTAGAGGTCTCTCGGGATGCCACCGTTTTCCTCATAGAGGAACTCTACAGTTTGCCGTGCTATATCAACCATTCCTGGTAGGCAGAAGGGAACGAGAGTTATTTTCCCCAGCCATTTGAAGTAAGTTCTTATTCTCATTTACACCATAAGCAGATGAGCTGTCTAATTACTGAAATATTCCTTCAGACAGGCTATAGGTAGGGAGCGGAACTTTCCTGAGACACGCTCGTATGCTGCTCATTAGGTCTCAGAATTCTTACTCTGCTCTTGCTGTGACTTTCCCACAAACGGGTCATCTTGCCAGACCTGTAGGCACTTGCAAATCCCCCCTTATTAAAGGGTTCCTCAAAAGTTTTGCCTTGATATGGTCATAGGCAGAAAACACACGTAGATAATTTTTTCCCCAAACTATGATTCCAAAGCATTTGTGTATCCACAACACAACAAATTCTGCCCCATTTTTAAAGCAGTTTTTCCTGCTTAAGTGTTAAAGAAAAATCATGACCCCAAACCAATTCTAAGCACTTGACGAAAACAGCAAGTGAATTTTTTTCTTTAGTTTAAATTTTCCAGCCCTGAATACAGTAAAACATAGAAGAAACACAGGTTACCTTCACACTTACTGCACACCATCTGAAACAACGGGTGTGGAACTAAACACAGCCATACCTAACTGCAAGGCTCCTTTAATCTGATCCAGCCCAGACTTCCTCTCAGCCTCGTTACGGAACCTTCTCCTAATGGTAGGGAAAACTTTCGTTTCCCAGGCTTTAACCAAGAGGGCGTAGTGATCCTCCTGCAAAGACAAAAGGTATTTAGAACACGGAGGAAAAAGGGAAGTTCACCACAGCTGTAAGTTCCCTAAGGAAAGTCGGGAAAACCCTTGTGTGGCAAATCTGAGCTACAAGATCTGTGCTTAGACTACAAGACACAGCAGGCGGAGCTTGCCACGTTCCTCACCCGGGGAATATCGTCGTCATCGTCATCATCGCTTTCATCATCTGCAATAGGAGGGGGATGAGGATCGGGCCCCGATGTGATGAAGTTCTCATAGCTCAGTTCCATTTTATAGTGGCACGATGTGTCACTGTCATACTCTGCAAAACAAACGTGAAGTCACGAGATCATACGGATCTGGAAGGCACGCAGAAACGTCCTACAAGGTTTTGGAGATACATCCCATCCCATGGTCTGCAGGGCTGCAGTCAGGCTGTGGAAACGTAATGCATCTTGAACCAGCCAATTGGTTACGCTACGTCAATAAACTCTAACAGCTTGCTCTATTCCAAGCCCTGACAAGCTAGTTTCTCATTGTAGTTGCACTGAGAACAATCTGTGCATCCATATAAAGGAAGACCACAGTTAAGAGGTTTTTTTTAATTGCCGTGTCTAAAACCCAATAAGCATGTGTCTGACAACGCCTGTTGTACTGCTTTACCCAGGCGGTACCTAAGGACTGGGCCAGGATGGGTTAAAGCCCATCCAGCTGACTGAAATGTCTCCTGAAAGAGTTTTCAAAAACCATTAATCATCACTTTACGTTGTTGAGCCGTAGCAACAGCAGCAATTCTACACGGGGGCCCGTGGGTTCCAGGATCAGAAGCTATGCTGGTGCCGGCGTCGTTATCGCTATCGGAAGCCATGGCAAAAGGCAACGCTTCAAAGTTGGCACTTATTTCTTCGGCGAGGTCGATGCACAGATCCGCTGCGTTCCGGTGAGCCTGTCCTTCAGCATAGGCAAACTGGCGAGACCCAAAGTTAGCACGAACTTTCGTGTTCTGAAAGGAGATGCACATAAAAGCACTAAGATGAGTTGTGGATTGGATTGATCCTTCTCTTTGTTCTTCTAAAAAACGCAGCCAGAGGGATTAACCGATCGCATCTCTGTGCCCCACAGTTTTCCCAGCTTCGTGAGCTACACAGCTGGATGCAGCACAGAAAGCATTAAGCGTCTAAACACAAACTTTGAACTTGCCTTTTTCAAGCTGCAAGATTTCTGTTAAAAACTTGCCTTTTTCTGGATGTGGACAACTGGCCACATTCCACCAGAGACATCTTCTAGATAGGGCCCAAGTCGCTGCCCACAGTACGTGAAATAAACTCTGCCTTTAGCTGGCTGCCCTGGAGGGGGTGGAGTTCCTTCTGTTCTCTCCCATCCAATCCCCGCTACGTCACCTGCAGAAAAATATCATCAAAAGAACACAGATTTTATCTGTTTGCTCACCCACTGTTTTCCTTACTCTTGGAGGATCTTCTCATTCACCGGACGAGCACGCTAGCTGTGCTCCTACGTACCAGGAGAAAGAGTCACATCCAGCCTG
>NW_010407632.1:36776-48096 GCF_000710305.1 Buceros rhinoceros silvestris | reverse complement strand
CGCTCTTCCACTGCAGCAAGCTGGAGCCGTTGTAATGCACCGCCCGCCCGTTGCTGAGGAGTGACACGAGAAGATGATTAAAAAGAGCACTGAAACAAATGAGGCTGACAACTGAAGTCTAGCAGCTGTGATACCGACCGCAGGCAACTCCACTCTCCTCATTTTGATCAGGGGTGGTCCTAGGCCATCATTTTACCATTCCAATTAAACGTACGTGTTGTCTACTACAGCGTGCTTACATTACTCCTCCCCCAGGAGCTTACACGTGCACTGGGCAAAGCCATGATTTCTGACATGCATCTCCAACGTACTTGTGAAAAAGGCAGGTGCCCACTGGGTTTGTCCAAGCACCATCCCGTTTTTCGGCTTCTGTAGCAAACCCAAACGAAACTATTGGTCCAGTGTCATCATCTGTATCTCCATACGAAACTACTTCAATTTCCCAGTAGAATGATGGTGCCTAGAATTAAAAATAATGATTTTTTTAAAAAATTCTTTACAAAACATAGGTAATACAGAAAACTTTATTTCTTTTTCTTTCATTGCACTATTAAATGTTAAATGGCACTGTTGTACAGTCACTGAATGCTTACCTGCACAGGAACTGGGGACGTGGCATAAATAAATGTGCCCCGGGGAAGTCCCCCACCTGCGCTAGGATCAGCCAAGAAGGTCACAGCAGTGAGATGCGATGAAAACATGCAGGCTCGCACAGGGGGAAACACTCGTGATGGGCTCCAAGTGATTTCTTTGGGCTACAAACAAGAACAGAGCAGTTTATTCTACCGATTCCAGCTAAAGCCGCCTATTGACACCCAATGACTCGTGCTCTTACGAAGTGCACGTTTAATATCACATATGCAACTAACGCAACTGCCACCACAATGCACCATCCCAGTACAGAAAACCACATTAAATGAAATGTTTCGAGAAGAATCCAACCAGTTTGGCTCCAACACCACCGGCAGCCCCTCTGCACTCAGGGGCTGGCTTCGTTTGCAAGGGGCAGAACGCTTGGCTCTATCTCTGTGCTCACCTGCCTTCTGTCTGCTTGGAGCGGAGGAGGGGGAGGTCGAGCGCAGTCACGATACAACATTCGTAACCTCTCACACTGCATTTCTACCACGAGGAGCCTCTCCCCTGCAACAACAACCCAGACCAAGTCAGGAAGTTCCAAGCAATGCTAGTTCCTTCAGTCCAGCAACGCAGTCTTAATGCCAGGGAAGAGAAACAGTCTCACTTACTGAAGCAACAAAATTAAGGACAAAATCTGATTATTCAAGCAATTGTCTTCCTCATATTTAATTTATATTTGGTTAGCGAAGACATTGTTATGTTAATTAAGATAAAATGTGCATTTTAGCCTGGAGCAAAGGAGGCTCCGGGGAGACCTTCTGGCTCTGACAACTCCCTGACAGGAGGGTGCAGCGAGGGGGGGTTGGTCTCTTCTCCCCAAGAACAAGCGACAAGACGAGAGGAACCGGCCTCCAGTCGTTCCAGGGGAGGTTGAGGTTGTCCCTGAGGAGCCATTTCTGTCCCTTTGGGGTTGTCCCAGCATGTCCCAGGCTGCCCAGGGCAGTGGTGGAGTCCCCATCCCTGGAGGGGTTTCCCAGCCGTGTGGAGGTGCTGCTGAGGGACAGGGGGCAGTGGGGACCTGGCGGTGCTGGGGAACGGGGGGACTCGAGGAGCTGAAAGGGCTTTTCTAAGTAAAACGATTCGACAATTCTATGTGTTAGTGAACAAGTTTATGACCTAGCAAAAGCAGAAGTCAAAAGAACTTATGCCTCCTGTCGAAAAAAATCAGTACACTCCCTTTTACACTGGAGATTGTACTGAAATCCTCTTAGCTCCTACTCTAACGTCCTTCGCTTCGGCCACTTTTCCTTCAATTAAATTCTCTGACATGTTCCTAAAACCTGTCCTTGAACTAAGACTTCTGCTTGGCCCTCTGCTTATCTGTAAACATGAGGAAAAGAAATCAAGAGCTTAATGATAAGGAACTTAAGAAAGCAGGAAAAAAGGTCATAAAAAGAAAACATATAAATGACAGTGTCAAGGAACACAGAGTAGGTTATCTTGGAAGCAAGAAAAGTGGAGAGGATTCAGAAGCACAGTAGCAGAGAGCTAGTGCCAGGATGTGTATCTCCTGCTTAGGATAACCGCATCCTGGCCTCAACTTTATGCCTGATGTTTAAAATTATGTATTCCGATTATGAGCTACTCTTACAGTGACACCTCTGCAGCTATGAGAAGACACGCTGTACTGTACTAGCTACCAAACTCTGAGCAGCTGGAGGACAAAGCGCTGAAATGACTTTAGAAGCTGTTACGTCTCTGAGTTGAACACAACAACGAAGCTGCTAGAACCTGTTGAATACCCACCGGGGCTGCACTCCTGCGCCACCAAATTCAGAACTTCTACAGCGGCTGGGCACTGCTGAATGAATTCTTCACAGAATGAGCTGTCTTCTAACAGCTGAGCCATCACCAGGCATGCTCTTAACAGAAAAACAAGGCGTTTAAAGCGTTACCAACGTGCACACTGAATTCAAAGCAGTCTTTACACGTACTGAATTCAGGACTAGCTTAAAGGAAATTAAACAAGCATTTCTGCATTGTCCCCTGCTGTCACACATCGATACCCCCAGAGGAACAAAACCACATGATTTTCTTGAGCGTTTGCGTACAGCATCAAAACAGACTGAGGTGCTGCACAAACCCCAGCGACTCACCTGGTTCTTATTTCAGCAAGAAGCCGGACCACTGCCATTACTGGAGTTGAGCCATCTCCTGTTGCAGGAAGTGAGGTGTGAATAGATAGACTTCCCTCCTGAGGAAGCAACATGGACTGGACTGCCTGTACTACCTTCTCAGTAATGGACAGTTTATGAAGAGGCAATGCCTGATGGTGGGGGGGCACGGTAAAAAGTTAAATTCAAGTAGTTAGTTTCTAAGAAATGAGGGTGTTTTATTACCTGGAGTTAATTCTCATTTTGTACTATCACAAAAGCAGCACTAAACACCAGTCAAAAAAAAAAACAAAACAAAAACAAACCAAACAAACCCAGAAACAAACCAAAACCCACCAGAGTATGAAATGGAATACCTTAAAGCACCAAAAGATGAATATTCATGTTACTTGAATGAGAACTTAAGTACAGATATTAAGATACATTTAACATGAGGCAAACTTTAAAAATACTTTACTTTAATCAAAGATGAAACACTTTGTACATGCTGTAGATTAATTGCCAGTACTCTGTGACAAAAAATAAATCGGTTTTATACTTAATATTGGAGTCTTAAAACTACCGTACCTCGGATCTCGGAACACAGAGCCTAGATAATGGAATAGTTAATGTGTCTGATGCTTGTGAGGTCTTTCTACCGTCTATAGTGGTAGGCGGAAATTTGACCGTTGCTATACCTTCTTGTTCATTAATAGATGCCACAACTCCAACGCTTCCTGCTATTCCTTTACCTAAAACCTACAACCAAAGAAGGTCTGCGTAAGATTTAAGGCTTTACACGCTCTGTGTTTCCTGTTTGTAACACCACACACCAGACCAACACGCCCGTAGAGCTGGGTGTTCTGAGAACCAGGAGTAACACACACTGCAGTCTCCACAGGCGCTACCGCAGTGCCTCTCCACCGCGGGCAGCCCGCACGCCGCTCCCCAAATACGCCGCCGCGGGCCAAACAAAGCACCAATTCTCATCTAAGATAAAAAACGGGAACGGTGCTGAATTACCTGAACTTCAGAACCTATTTTAATTGTCTCCTTAAAGCCACCCAGAGCACAAAGGGCAGCTACTGCCTGGCGAGCAATTCTCTGAAGTTTAGCGAGTTTCCTTCCACTGCTACTCCCGTTCTCCAAAATACTCTCTGCGTATTTCCCGAGTTGTGGGATGTACATCAGAGCTCGAGACAGAACCTGAAGACAGAAGGAAAAATACCAGTGGATGACTTCAAAGCACAACTCCAACAAAAACCAATGCCCCGAGCCTCCAGCCCACACACAGTCTCAGAAGAATTATTTTTGTTCTTGAAGAGAATTATATAACTCAGAATATTCCAAGTTCTCTGAACCGCGAACACCATCAAAGCCGGCTCCGTTCCCTAATAACTCTCAGAACCACGGAGTTACATGTATAATCTTAGGCTAAATCCGTGAGCGAGGGCTTTTGCTAAGCAACAGCTTAGGTGCTGCCGGATTCGGCGGAACATAAAAGCAACGTGCAGTGTTTTCCAGCCAGCGCTTTAGAGCCTCAGAGGTCACAGCAAAGCCGACTGAGCAGCACAGGCAGAATAACCACCGGCCAAGGCGAGAGAACCCCCAGAACAAACAGCGTCATTAACCGCTGAAGAGAGTGACAGGCGAGTTACAGAACGACACCACATCCTCTAACGCCAGGTCACTTTTGATTATTTATTCCACCCCTAAGACACCGGGCAGGTAACAGCTACTAGAAAGGGCTGCTTCATGCAGTTACACATCCTGGTTTGAAGTAGCAAATCGGAAGGAGGAGCTTAGGAAATTGCTAATTATTAAGTTCTCTTAAGTACTCGATACATGCTTGGTGCAGAACCTGACCCTTCATCTTCCGTTTCCTTACCTTTTCAGCAGTTGTGGTCCATATCTGAGCTGCATTTGATTCTGGTGCCATCAACAAGCTGTGCAGCAAAGCGATCACCTCTGCTGCCATGCTGTTTGCAACGTGACCGCTAATGAAGGGCCTCACAGGATCCGTCCTGTACAGACGAAGAAAGCCACGTGCCCATTAATTGTCAAACAAGAGAAGGAAGGGAAGCTTAAACTGTCAACAATAGTCAGCACAAAAAAGGGATGTTTAGAACACCTGGATTATCTTCTAAAGCACTACAAATCCTGGCACACAGAAAAGCACAATCTAGACTAAGCACAGAACCGAAGGGACCCACCTGGCAAGCTCAGAATTCCTCTCTCTGCAAATGGATGTTTGTGCTGTCTTCTTTTTGTCCCCACTGGACAAACCACTAGTAGTTTCTGGATTGACGGTTTCTATGGGTGGCCCAACGCTGACTATTAGACCAGACTGTGCCCACTTAGTTGCCTTTCGCAGGGCTGCAGCAGCTTCTTCTGTAATGACTTCACAGCAGCCACTCTGGAAATAAAATTGCCATATAGGACGAACACTGATGTTAGCGCTATTTGGCCACACTATGGGATGTGTTGAATTCTCCTCCCTCCGCGTATGTACAAGCACAGAGAGCACATCAGCACATCCCCCTGTGTACATATTCGCAAATTCTTTTTCTTTATTAAAGGGGCTTATATATGACCTGCAAGGGTTGAAGGAAGCATTAGCTGAAATTCTTTTTCATGATTTACCCCCCTTTTTCATGATTTACGTATCACTAACATCTATAACTATGTAATACTAACATGACGTACCAAGTCCTCTTTCTGAACAGCTCTGTACATTAAACAGCATTTAACAAAGGGGATTTAACATCAGTAAAAACTAAGAATTCTGACTGGTCATCGATTTTTACGACCTAGAATAATTCTTTAGTAATTTCTTTTCTTACCTTTGTCATGTCTCGATCCATTTTCACCACTTTCTCCATATTGGCTCCAGTTCCTAGTCGGAATGGACGGCCTTCTGAGCTACTGTTAAAGGGAAACCAAAACACATTGCCTTTGTTTGCACTAGTGGAAAAAAAAGCTGAACTCTTCAGTCCAATTTAATATATTGGGCATGTTTTCAAATTATTTGAGAGCAACCCTTGCAGCTGAATTGCTCAACAGTCTTCGAAACACTCGATAGTTCCAGACGTACCCAAGTGCACTGTAAGTTACAAGATGAATTTAATTCCCCTGAGCGGAAGTGTTTGCATACCGATTGAACCCTTCGCCCCTCAAAGAAGTGGCATGAAATTAGCTTTTACTGAGCACAAATTCCTGAGTTAATCTTTCTCACCTGAGGACACCCAACTGCTGCACCTTTTAGTGTCATTTTTAGGGCATGGGTTCAAAAACAGCTTGGAGAGGGGGAAGATGAAACAAATTCGAGATGCACGAGGTGATAATGGTACAGCACTGTGCACCTTTATCCAAGCAGCAGCGCTATAAACCTTTTTTGCATTAACGCAACAAATTGCGAAGACGTTTTGCTTTTCCAATTACTACTATGTGTAGGATGTGTTTTTCTACAGCTGCAGCACTAAAAATAAAGATGATAAACGGAATTGATGGAATTAGTTGATAATGTCAACGCAGTGAGGTAAGATTACCTTAGCAATGGCTGAAGGACTTCATGGGATGACTGGTCTTCCCGTTTATGAATAAAAATAGAGAGTTTCCCATCCACTGCCTCGCTTTCTTCTCCAGGATCTTTATCGCCTTTTATGGAATTTTTAGGGCTGGCTTTTGCCAAAGTAGTATCTGGCTCAGAGGCAGTTGGGGAAAGAACCGTCTGGCATCCTTGAAGGAGAAAGGAAAAACAAGAAGTTAAAACAACCATGACCTCCATCAACAAAGAGAAGTTAAAAACCACACAACCATGAGCTCCAACAAACTGTCTTGCCCTTGAAACTCCCACTACAGATGTCTAAACCATCACTGTGCCACACACCTTAGTCTGAGAACAGGTTGATCAAGGGTCAGACGGGAAGTCACAGAAACAGCTTGTCGTTTAACACTGACATACCATATACCTTGTCCTACTTGAGCTTTCTGTCAATAGAAAAGCTCCTTGCAGAAACGTGACTTGCCTGGCAGTTTCTCAAATTAACATGACACCAAAAAGATGCTGGTACCTGGAACGACATAATCCGCCAGCTTTGCCAACAGCAGAGAGGCAATCTTGGAGGCCGGGTCGCTGGGATCATCCTGTTCACTGTTCAGAGATGGCACCGAGTAACTCCAGGGAGGCAGTTCCACATTTCCACAGTCCTCCACGCTCATGAGAGGCAGCGCAGCACGACACAACTGGAGGATGATAAGGACCAGCTTTGGAGAAGGACGCTGATCCAAGAGAAGCGACAGGAGCTTGGACACACAGGCTGGCTGGCTCAGGATTGCTTTACCTATGTGACTCCTGACAGGGAGAACAAACAGGTAACTGCTAGTTGAAAAAAAAATGATTTGATTTTTGATGATGCTCTTGGAAATAAATCCAAATTATTTGTTTTTTAAAAGATGTAATTAAAAAAAATGCATGTGCTTGACAAAACTTTATCTGTAACAATTCTTACATGACCTGATGGCACCAATTAAACACCAGGACCGAGGAAACATCAGTTTACAGTCAAGCTTTCGAATGTTTTGAAAGTTATCTCATCTTCACCACAGTAAAAAAATCCCTCAAGAACCCCCACCTGCTTGTGTACACAGAAAAAACATTCTCCAGAGACGAAGGCCTAGTACCTTGACAGGTCATTAAGAAGACTGAGGACATCCTGAAGCGCGTCATTCCCTGCAGCCTGGTTACCACAACACTCCGTAGCTCGCGCAAGGTGGTTGGTAAGAAGGCTGGAGACCTGACGAGCCAGGCCAGAGTGAACAGCTTCTGTGGAGCCACCTTAAGTAACACAAGAACACACAGCTGTAATTACAAAAGCGGATGAACACGTTACCAATTCCTTGCCCAGAAGCTGAAAACAGTAAAAAATGCTCTTCTGCTATATCAAAACTTGTATATAGAAAAAGTCTTTAATTCAAATTAAAACCTGAGACAACGTCTCTGCCCCATTAGCCAATAGCCACGTAACTACAGGTTTATGTACGTTATGGGTAAACCCTCTCACAGGAGAAATGCGTAACTGATCACTCAAGGTCTCCAGGTTCTCTGGTTATGTCTAGGCAGAACCAAGTAGCAGACTTTAAATTACCTGCAAACTAAAAACTCCCATGAAGAGGTAGAAAAAAGCTAGAATTAAAAAACCAAGAAGAAAATCAACTTATTTTTGTATCCACTTATGGGTTCTGAACCGACATCGTGGTGAGCAAATATCCCACTTTAAAGCCATTTACACCATCTTGCAGGCACTTGGGCAATCCTAAAGCGCACAGCCGAATCCTGTTTGCAGTGCTCCTACCTTCTTCCTTCTCCCATTCCACACAGCGGTTGGCTAGCACCTGGAAGGCAGCCCAAGCCATGGTGGCCACCTTCTGCTTCTTAGTCTGTTTTTCATTTGAACTGGATTCTGTCTGGCTGCTTAAACTGCAAAGCCGGTCCATAAGCTGTACCAGGCCACTACGTACCAAACACTTCTCTTCGCTCCTGCATGAGAGCAGAAATTAGATTTTACTGAAGGAACACTTCAGCCACTAACAACAGACACAATGAAAAGGCAGAACTTGCTGTCAACTCTGCAACTAATCACTTAAGATGACTCTCGCTCTCCCTTGCCCTCCCCGGATGAAATTCCGTATTCTGAGAAAATTTAACGGGATGCTCTCAGATACTCCTCACTATGAGGAAAGGAAATGTATTTAATACTACATAATGCTTCTCCTTTATGTAAGCCCAGTAAGGACAGGTACGGATGCCCTCCTTCCCCTTCTGAAGCAGTCCTGTCCTACCTCGTGTAAGGTATGGTGCATAAGAGGCCAATGCTGTTTGCACAAGCAATGGGGTAGCGAGCACACAGCGAGACCACAGACGTCATAGTCTCTCCAAAAGCTTCTTGGACTTGTTCCACCATCCCGCCACACGTCAGCTCTTCAATTCTGTTGGTAGATAGATATTTGAAATGGTGGGTTTTCCAGGTTGGATAAAATGAACAAACTCTCAAATAGAGCTTTAATGAAAGAAAGCAGCAAATATTAAGAATTACTCGAGGAAGATTTAGAAGCAAAACTGCAAGTCACCTCATGTTTTAATACAGAATGTAAGTAAACAAGATGTTATCGAGGTTTTATTTCAGCCATGATTGGAATTTGACCACAAACAAAATACTTACAAAATATCCCATCAAATTTAGATGACAGTACTACTATCAGCTAAATCTACCACTGCTACTTGATTAACACGAATTTAGAATTCAGTCAGGAGAACAAGACACCCTACAGATGTACCTGTGGACACATCATCCCAGTATGAAAGGAACTGGTATTCATCTGCTGCCAAACGAAAGCATCTCTTAGAAGTTCTGCCCCACAAGGGTGCAAGTGGTTCTTACAAGCTTTGTTCTGTAAACTCGAGCCCCCACAGCTAGTCAATTCTCACAGTTTTAATTTGTGCAAAACAATTTACCATCTTCTACAGGGTCGAAACATTTAATGACTGTCAGAGGAATAAACACACCTTGGTCCTCCCTGAAGTACCATGGTCACTGGGCCTACAAGGTGCGTCACGCCACCGACCCGAACAGCTGCTGTCAGCAACTCTCTCATGTGCACCAGGGCTTGCTTCCTCGTATTGCCACGCCGCCACCTCGTCTGGGCAGCCAGCAGAAAGCTGCTGCTGGAGACCTACGGGATTTGGGTTGGTTGTTTTTGTGAATGAGACACAAGCAAGACACCTCCCCTCTTTGTGAAAGTTTGGATTTGAAACCATGATTAAGCACGTTTAAACTGACGTACCGCTTGGTCAGGATTTGTTCCAATGAAAGCAAACAGCTGCCCCAGTAAGACACTGTACGTGGGTTTATCTCTGCTGTCCTCAATGGTCAGTGACTGGAGCAGAGTGAAGGAGCTGCTTCTGTGGCTGGTGACGTGGCGGCGCCTAAGAGAACACAGGACAATTACACCTGGCAGGAGCAGGCCGATCCAGTAGAAAACCATGCCATGTCTGCAAAGTTTAGGACGACTAACAACACAGGCCATGTTACTGTAAAGCAGCTTAGTGGAATAAACCCTGGTTTACCTCTGACTTGACCGAGTGAACTCGAGATCTTCGTTACCGATCATTTCTAAGTCTGACGGTGCTGACATACTGCGAAGGAAGACAGGCTGGCGCACGGCATGGGAGATCACTTTCGTTTCAGATGCTGATTTACAGGCTGCAATAGTATAAGATATGAAAGAACATCACTCCTGGTGTAGGATGTTATTTACACACTTTTTAAAAGCACTGTGGACATTCCAGGGAAAGCTATAACACAGGGTGGGGAAAACACAGCCTCAGACCTTGCAACTCAGCTCTGAGCACCTCCCTGCTTTCAGGTATTGTTTCAAGTTAGTTTTGATTAGGTTAAGCATTTTTTCCCCCCGATAATTCAGGAGATTGAAGTTTAAATCCCACATATTACTCCTCAGACCTCAAGCCACCAACATTATAGCAATCAGAAAACAAAGAGTCAGCTTCCGTTGCTGACTTTAATTTGAAAAAGTAAAAAAAAAAAGGTCTAATTTTAATTTAAGTGAAGGTGGAAATAAAAGACAAAAGGAATAAATTATCTCTTCAGGAAAAAAGAAAGAAGAGAAAGACAGCACAATGCCGGTGGTGAGCTCTGTACCTGGGGTCTCTGCAGGGGTACCGGATATACTTCTTGTGATACCAGACTGCGCTGCAATAGTGACGTGTAATAACAGCTCTGCCCTGTTCATCAAGCTCTTAACTAAGGTTTTGGTCTTTGCCAGGGGATGATAGGTCTTCTGGATCAGTGAATTCACCTCCTGGAAAAACTTCTCCCTTAGATGATGAAAGAAAAACAAGAAGCTAACTCAGTTATGTTTTAATGCCTCCTGAAATGCAGTGAGGCGGGTTACAGACAACATATGGCCTCACTCTGTTCTATGCCACCAAAGCAGAGAAAGAAAGAAGAAATAAACAAGTGATTTGTTAGCAGGTACTAGTGGTTGAGGTAACAATAATATTAATATATTTAGCACAGGCATTTCTAACATTTCATCAGACATTGCTAGACAGGAAAATTAAGTTTTTAAGTATCGCATCCCTGGTTGGAAGTTCCTCTGAATGTCCCTGCTCCCAAAGACTGTTTTCTTTCTATAGGTCTGCCTATGGAATTAGACATAAAATAGTTTCGAAACATTTAGTGCCAGCTTCTATTTCACACTATTACATGTCACAGGGTACAATGAGATTCAAGCGCCTATTCTGATAAGCATTTGTGTTTCACTGCCATTAGAACTCACTGAAATCCCACTGCTCAAAGCTGCCCGTCTCATACGTCCCTTGTCCAACCAGCACACTCCACAGCCAGCTACTAACCTTAACGCCAGCACCACGTTCTCGAGATCGCTTCCATCAAAAGAAACATCTTTCATTGAACACAGAAGCTCTAGTTCTTTCATCTTGCTCTAAACAAAGCGAAGGCAAAGGATGAACATGTGTTGAGAGAGCAGCAGGAGACATGAGCGCACGCGGC
>NW_010407632.1:35201-36650 GCF_000710305.1 Buceros rhinoceros silvestris | reverse complement strand
CGCTCACCTCATTGAAATGATAATCATAAAAGAACGGGACATTGTTCTCCAGTTTCCCATGCATGGCGTCATCCACCTCGTTCTGCCATTTCTGCTCCAGCTCGGCCACACTCTAATGGAGACACAAAACCTGCAGCTGTTCATCTGAAGAACAGCTCTTAGAAGAAGAAATCTGAGTACATTTCGTATTTCTGTTTCTAAAAGGCTGTTAACATCCCTTTATGCTCAAAAAAAACCAAACCCTTATGGTTTTTTAATGTAATTCTATTTTTACCTGCAATTGTCTCTCCATGGCATTTAGTTTCTTAAAGGTCTCTCCCATAATTTTACATAGTAAATCATATTCTTCTGCATGTTCTTCCTGATACTGGAAATTTATCAGGGACTGGAGCGCATCAACCAAATTCAGATGTTTTATCACACACGAAACCACCATCTCCTCCATTACCTCTGGCTGGATCACTTCCCTAGGGTTACAGGTAAAAGCAAGAACAACAGATAAACTTTGACAATTCTATTTACAATTCGTGCACAAGCACATATACAGTATGAAATGAAGACGATCACACGACAGGCACGCGGAACCCTCACAGTTGCTTTTTTAGCTCCCTTACTTTGCCACCAAACATTTCAAACAATAAACATCACCTTAGAGCGGAACAATGTCCACCTACTTTATACTAGGTCTAAACTGAGGCCGAGCACGTCCAGAAATTTCCCTGAGTTTTATCATGATCCCTGGAGGCAGCCTGATCCTCGGCAGATCAAAATAGTGTCCAACGGGAGGTACTAGGACATCAGAGGGGTATGTAAATTCTCGATCTTCATCGATAGTAAGAGGTAACGGAGAAGGACTTGGTGTGAGGGCTGGAGATATTACACCATTAGCCTCCACCTGCCACTGGCACCTGGGAAAATAAACCAAACCAAAACAACAGATGAAAAGGACTGGGTTTTTTTCCCCCCTAACTCTCCCCCTGTCACTCTGAAAGACACATTACTCAACACCACGTTACAGAGACAGACTATGTATGAAGCGTGGCTTGTACCAAGCACAGCCCGATCCTCCTCTGCTTGAAAGAAAACCTCTGTTCTACAGGACATCCCCTTAGTTTTAGGGCAACAAGAACTGCTGATCAAACTGCCGGAAAAACTATCAAAACACAAGACTTGATCACAACTTGATCACAACTGCTAAGTTTTTTTTCCCTCAGAAAAAAACCCCACCACATGGGAACTCTCATCAAAACCGCTTCTTTACCTTTGTAGTAGCTTAGATCTTAAGAGCTCCTGACAGGTTTCTTCATCTTTGGTAATTTCTGGTCCGTTGTATAATATTCGCAGCATAGAACAAGCTAACACGGAAAGGCCGAGCGCCAGGTCCACCAGGAAGGGCAAGCCTCCCGACACGTCCTCTGAAGACTCCTGCAGCAGGCAGAGCGGTCAGTT
>NW_010407632.1:734-35125 GCF_000710305.1 Buceros rhinoceros silvestris | reverse complement strand
GTCAGTTCACTAATCAATCTACCACAAAGTCCCTCCCCAATGTCCTTCAGGATATATTTTATATATCTTATGTTTTTATATATGATTTTATACATAAAAGATACAGATACAACTATCAGTCATGTCTCTTACACAGAGGTACACTTTTTGAAAAAATACCTAACAAAAGCAAAACAGGAGAACAACTGGAGAAACAAAAGAATTTAAACATTATTTTCCTGAACCAAGAAAGAAGAGAAAAGGTAAAGTATTTTTGGTTCAGTCATTCTTTGTCCTGCAGATCTGACATCTCACAGGCCTAGTCCCAGCTTCCTGGAAGCGGGATTTGAGTTCCCTTTTTTGTTTGATCCCTCCCCTCTCTAGGCTGGAAGCACTAGTCCCTCGTTACACCTCCCATTTCCCGGTTGTGACCCATCTCTCCAAAGATATGGGATGTTACAGGGACTTCAGCCAAGCCCAGTGCCCATGACAAGAGATCGATCAGGTATGTTTGGTACTATCTACCTCCACAACCCCTACGCAGTCCACGCCACAGAGGACCTCTAGCACCAGAGCTGAGGTCCTTTAAGTGTGAAAACATCGTCTGACTCAGTGCCAAAGCAATCTTATTACTGTTTTAAATTGCAAACGTTCACTCCCAGCTCTGAAGTACAGCTCTGCCTGATCTGCGGTGACTACCAGGCAGCAGAGACACCGGAGCTGAGCCTTGCCCACGGAATCGGTCATGTTTGAGTACCTGTGCTCGGACAGTGCAAGCAAAGCCCCACATAGCTTTGTCCGGAGTGTTGTGCTCACGACCACTCCGCATTTCAAAGGAGAAGGTGACTGTATCTCCTTCCACCTTCACATTTTGATCAGGAAAAAAAAAAAAAAAAAAAAAAAAAGAAGATACATTTAAGACTTGAGGCAAACAAACCTGCTTTTCATAAAAGTGGCTTATCCTACTATGGATTAAATGGTTTTAATGACAGTTATCTAAGTATTTTTATCTCCAACTGTATACTCTGATTTAAGATTCTTCCCTTTTTGTAAGAACATCTCTTAGTAGGCAATTCATTTTGAATTTTGCTGCTTGCTGACTATAAAAAACCACCACCATAGTTGTAGAATCACAAGTAGAATTCATCAGTTGGTGTTACTTGGTCTTGATTTTCATCAAAACACTTTCATTATCTGCAAGAAACCATGCAATAATCAACAGTTCTCTTCCCGAAGGAAGACAGACAAGCTCTTCAGGGAGAACAATCTCAACACGTTAATAAGGAGTTTGCTAAAAGAGCAGTATAAAAAAATCCACCTCTGAAAAATAAATTAAATTCCATTACTTGGGAAGAACGGAGGGCTTGTCTGAAATCGCTTTCCCATCTATTATTACTTCTTTTTCTTTTGGAAATTATTTGTTATGTATATCAACCCAGTTTTAGTGCAGAACAAAGTAGCAGCACAAACACATAAGAAAAAAAAAATCATACTGCATAAATCATAACACTGCAAAATACCTGAAATAGTGACGTTTCAAGAAGTTTATGGGATTTTGCTGTCTTAGTTGTACTGCCAAAAGCCTCCAATGTACTTTTAAAACCCAACACAGGCGGTTGGCAAGTTGCTACATTTACTACTTGTTATATTTGTAGAAAAACAGTCATGCCCATGGACCTTAAAAAAGCATGCACAGCCTCAGCCTGCGCAAGAATCCCTCCCCGAAGATAAAGTTAAGAGAGCGCAGTGCCATTGGAGACCCCCGAAATGAGACATTCCGACAACAAATTCCAGTGAGATGTGACAGGTCAGATAAGCTCAAAGAGAAGCGTCACACGTGACACACAGTTGAGTTTAGAGTTATTCCCCAAGGACGTAACAGCCACTGAAGAAGCGATCTCAGCACAGACAACCGCAAACGCCCGGACTTCATCGCCATAGGGGTTAAAAAGGACCCGACACGGTTTCCAAAGGGGATTTTCTAGGTGAAATATTGTTGGATTATAATACTGTACCTTTACTAAGTCTTTTGGCCAACCAGTTCCTAAGACACTACGGCTGCCATATCCCAGTGTATTGCCTCCATACTCAGCAACCTTCCTACTGTTTGTGTTAGGACCAGCATAGATCACCAACTTCAAAACATAAAATACACTGTTAGACTGTAAGAGAAAAACAAGAAAATCTAATAATAATAATAATACTTAGCACTTACACCGCGCTTTATATTTTCAAAGCGCTTTATCAATATTAACAAATCCTCACAACAGCCCTGTGAGGTGAGCAGGCAAGTATTATTATCCCCATTTTACAGATGGGGAAACTGAGGCAGAGAGGAAATTGAGTGACTTGCCCCTGAGGTCACACAGCAAGTCAGCAGCAGAACGGGGAGCAGAAATCAGGGGAAATCCCAACTTCCAGTCCTCGTGCTGAGCTAACTGGAACAAACCGCCTCTCTACCGATAAACGGAGAGATGCTGCTCCCATCAAAGTGAATGTTTTGTCATGACTTTGGTGGGAACGTGAGGAGGCCCAAAGTTTTCTAGAGGAGTTTAACGAGTAATGGGTGATATCAATATTAAAGATGCTCATAAATAAGAAATGGAGTGAGTAGCTATGTGGAGGAATATATGGCAACAATTAGTACACGGCATGAGTAGCATTCTGATTATCCAAAGAAAACAAGTGCTGCTAGTTGTGTTCTTGAGTTTGAAGATACTTGTCCATGTTAATCCATGTAAACAGGACATTCAGCACGGGGAAAAAAACCACAACCTTTCCATTTCTGCCCAGTTTAAGCAAACTGTGCTGATCTACAAAGTAAGCAGCTAGATTAAAATGTGAGAAATAAGGGAAACTGAACAACAGCAGAAATGAGAAGGAGTAAAACCTCGACAATTATTGATTATGAATCCATTATTTTTGAAGAAACACAAAGCATTTATCTCCACCTTCCTGCCTTTTCACGTCCACAACCTTTGTTCTTTCTCTATCATTTAGCTAAGTCTAGCCTTATGATTAAACTCCAGAACTCTTTTGAAAAGCTGTTCGTGCTCATGCCACATGAGAAAGAACCTCTCTGCACTCTTGCACTTCACAGCCTCAAAGCAGACTGTGACGTTACAACGTACGTTAATGAGCTCCTGTTAATAAAAACCTCCCGAGCTGGGGAAAGAAGGAGCCATGAAAGACAAGGGGCAGAAGATGCAAATGCAAGCGCTGCTGACAGAAATACACACAAAAGAAAGAGCTCCTGAAGGGGCCCTTGCTTACCTTATCATAGTCATATTGTGAAGAACATCGGTTGTCAAATCTAAGATACAGGCAGCGGGCTCCTGGAATGTGGACAGTTTCTTTAAATTTATAGTTATCCCTGACGGGATGAACTGTCTCGACAGTCTTCCCGGCAGCCCAGGGAGCAGGGATCTTCAAACCCGTAAGAAAACCCGGTTCTTCCTTCTCTTCCAGCATTCTGAAATTAGAGTGAATGCTTCATCCTCAAATTCAGCACAAAGATTTCTGTCATGTGTTCAGACATCAAACTCTGAAGTACTTCAAATCACCTTTTGGTACCAGTAGCGACACAAAGTATTGACTCCTCACTTCAGCTATCACTGCAGCGAGGCAATGTGCTGAATCTCAACAGCGTGAACTCAGCATGTTAGAAGCGACCACAGCAATAACTCTAACCTGCAGAATCTGAGCATTTCCCAATGCTTTCCCGTTTCCAAAGTAGGGTAAACAAGTCAAGCAGTACCACAAAAAAGAGTCAATGGTCCTATGTAGGGATTCTAACCCACGACTGGTACCAGGAAAACAACCTCCCTACTGGGACAGCATCCAAACCTGATTATCCTGTCATAAAACAATACACCTAATATGTCACTGAAGCTTCTCATTTGGAGGAGGATTGAAAACAAATTCTTCTGTTTTCACACAGTATATTCCACTTTCTCACAAGCTGTGTCACGCTGCAAGGTCAGCAGTTCTTGTTTAGCTCAGCAGAAGCTAAACTGTTTCTGTTTCCAAGCAGAAGCTGCGCAACTTTGAGCTGAGACACAAGATTTAAAGGCAGGACTTAGAATGTTTCTATTTCTCGATGTAAATGAAACCATTTAGAATCTTCCCAGGGGTTTTCATACTGTACCTCATGCTGCCATTTTCTCATAATGGTCTTCCTTGGTCTAATTTATTGTAAGAGGAACATCCAGAATTAAACAAAACAAACCATACCCTGTGTAAACAACCTGAAGATATTAATCATTTAATGCTACATGCAAGAAAAATTTAGAACTAATTGCCTTTTGTTAAGGCTTATATAGCTCTAAGACAGCTTGACAAACCATTACAGCTTTGCCTTTAAAAAAATACTTATTTAAAATTGCTGCTTCAAGTTTTATCCCCTAGCAATGATCAAACGAACATTAGAACCAAAATGTTTTATCCCATGAAAAGATGTAAAGAACGTAAAGAGAATCACCTCTCATCAGGTAACAGCTTCCCTTTCTGTTCGGATGCACCACTGGGGGAACTGTTCAATTCTGAGAAAACTGGAGACTGAGTTTTAAGCAGCAATGCAGTCTGTGGCACAAAAAATACAGCGTTAGAAACATGCCCACAGCAAATCATTTGAAGATCTTGTTACTGAAATATATTAACAACCACACTGGATGTTGCCGTGGACAATAAATCATCACTTAGGAGCTGTAGTACCAAGTCAAGTTTAATACGCAGCGTTACTGGCTTTTGTAGCTGTTGAGCAGCTCTTACACTACGCTCTGTGGATCACCTGCTGCAAAGGGCTGACCAAGACCCACAGCACTTTAGAAGCCGCATGCCACATCTTTTATCCCCTGTAGACACCTGCTGACCCAGGGACCGTACCTGACTGGTGTAAAGAACCAGCTGCACCAGCTGAGGCATCAGGGCATCAGCCATGGTTAGAGTCTGCAGATTTGGATGCATCAGAGATGTCAGCAGGACAGGAAGCAGATGACCGAGCATAGTGGCCTTCGTAATTTGCTCCAGGCCTTTTAATCTGCAAGGAGAGTCAAGGTTTATTACATGACAACAACTATTTTCATAAAGTATCACTACTACTGCTGGTCATCTGCTCAATCTGCCTAAGGAGGCCATTCAAAATTCAGCTGAGAACATATTAAAAACCCCACCAACCAAAAACTTCACATCTTTAAGACATTCTGATCTCTCTGAAGTGTTAGTGTCCTGCTCTCTGCTGTCAATTCCTCCTAAACAATGATAGACCAGAAGACAGTAAATCAAGAGTTTAATAATTATTTAGAAAATGATAAGCTCCCATAGGCACAGGATGAAAGTCCACCTCAAACACCAATGTATTTGTTCAGTATGTGAGCAGGCTCCCAGCACACATGGCTCAAAGTACTTCAAAAGAATCTGTGTCTACAAAAATGTATTTGAGCATGAAACCCGTCTGAAAAATCTCTCTGTGGAATTGTATTGTCAATAAACAGACTAATCTTGCAGGCACAGAAAAGCATGGAACTGAAACCTGAAACAACAGGGAGTGGGAGGTGTTTGTTTAATGAGAGAAACGGTTCACGGTTTCTGTTTACGTCCTCATTCCCAACAAGTATTTTTAAGTGGAGGGGAGGCAAGGAAGGGCAAGGTGATGCTAACTCCCGAGACATGCAGGATAGCATAACAACATCCAAGCCTTGTCATGGATAAAATATCTAGTCCGGCTACTGGAGATGCAATAGTCAGGAATTTGAGAATAAAAAAATTGCCCTGGCTTAAGGAATACTCCCAGCTGACTAACTACAGCTTGTTTCCTGCTCACAAATGCCATTGCACCTGACTAAAACCCCACCAGTTGGAGGTTTCTACACATTAAGCTAGCAGTGCTGACGTGGAGACTCTGATTCTGTATTCTTCAAAAGGGCAGTGCTAAGCGAACGCTGTAATAAGAACCAGTTCCTCTACATTCAAAGCTCAAGCATGAAGTTAGGAAGAATAAGTAAAGCTAACTGTGCTCATACAGTAGGCCACAAAAAACAAGAGTTTACTCTTCCCAAGGTAGCACATTTATCTTACCTTTGCTCTCTATCAGAAATGTCACTGTTTATCAGTGCTGTAGTGACTTGTTGCAGCATTTCTAAGACTTCATCACATCCTGTCAGAATTTGTGTAGCCAGAGACAAAATGCTGGTCTTTAGCTCCTAGGTACAAAAAGTGTTACAGGATACTTAAATTCTTAGAGAACACAAAAAAAGGAAACAGAACAAAACGATGGATTTCCAAATTAAAATAATGATAATGTGACCTGGCAGGCCCGCAGCAGGAGATTCATCCAAGACTTAAATTTGTTTAATGCTAAGCCCCAAAGTGCTGGGAGAAACTAGGTGCATGTTTTACAGGATGCACACCCAGTTTCTAGAGGGAGGGAATCCCCAAGTCCAGCACAGGAGAGAGAGCTGTTAGCCAGCCAAGGTACAGCACTGGTGACAGAATGTCCTAGCAGGTATGAGGATCACTGTGGAGAGAGAAACTGAACAATGAAAACATGGGTGAATAGTGAGACAAGAAAAGTACCACAATATTTAGCATTTACTCAATGAGCCTGAACAAATAACTTTCAACTGCAGCACATTACAGCACACAAAGTCTCAAAGAGTAGCAGATAAAACCAGCTTAACAAACAATGCCAGAAATTCGAAACTCAGTGTCATTATAGGAGAATTGTTAACCTTACAAAAACTCCTCTGACCAGGCAGCCTGTGTGCTAGGGCAAAGCTGACTTCTGGGAGCTCACAGGAGACTATTCCAGCAGTAATGTCGAACGACACATTTTAATAAATCTTAGAGCAACAAATCGCCCCCTGTCCACAAACCCTGTCCTCTAGCGCAAACATTCACGCTATTTCAGATGACAGATGGAGGTGGTTCTACGTAAGTTTTGTAAATTAAAACTGCAAAAAAGCAGAAGCCAGGTAAGGCACACGAGACAACTCCTTCCTATTTAAACCAAACAAATACTTTTCAGGGACCACCTCAGTGATTTGGAGAAGACACAGTGAGTGGGGTAATGTGTCCAGAAGGGGTTCCAGGCACATGAATTTTCTTATTAGCACAGATTAATTAAAATACTTTAAAATTCATTATACATATATTTAGGAAGGGAAGCACCTGCTCTCACTGACAATACAGAACTCAAGATGGACAAGTGAACATGGAACAACTGCAGACTTTAGCTGGAGAACAGCAAAACTGTCTACGGTAATTTAACTATAGCGAGAGGAAAAGAACCAACAGAACCGTGCCAGCAGAATGCAGTGCAGAAGCAAGAGGTGTCACAGGAACAGTGACTGTAGAGAGCCATACTAGGATAAAACTCGGTGTTTACCTGTACCTTCAATGTCTCTCCCTGCAAGGAGCTGTCACTGTCATCATTTTCATCAGGTTTAATCAAAATAGTGTTACTGAGGAGGTGGTTCTGTACGGCCATCAGATACCGCAAGCAGGAAGATGCAGCCTTTAACATAAATAAGCACACTTTACATTATCTAAACCCTCTAATCAACTTGGATTCAGGCAATCCTTGTACTTAGAAACATAAAAGAGGAAAAAAAGTTGAGGGAAAGGACAAGCAAAGGCAAAAAATAATTTCCCTGATTTAACACAAGCTTGTTAACACATTTAAGAGAAGAAACTGTCTGCAAAACACTGAATTTTGTGAAGTAACTTGCAACACATAAAGCAGCAGTCCCATTTTATTCCAGTACGTAACATTATAGTAATACTCAAGTACTGTAACATTAACTAATTCTTAAAAGAAAAAGCCATCAGAGAGCTAAACTTAATTCCCACTCCTGGAGGTCATGGTTCCATGCTACTACTACTCCCTTCCTCGTTTTTGTCTGTAAATGACAATCCTTTCTGCATGGATGAATCATTAAAAACTCAAACTCTTTCTACAGTGGTGTAAAGTTGTCGTAATGCTTTGAACATTGGGATACACAAACTTCCTTTAAACTGAAACAGCAACCAGAACAACTGGAAAATATATCCACATATAAATCTGTCCCACCTCCTACTGCTGCCGTATGATTCACTTTGCTTTACTTTTTTACTTTCTTAGAGACACTGGTTCTTCCTTCCCTGCACCGTACAAACAAAAGACATTCTTTTCCTCTATTTAAGACCTAACAGCTATGAAAGCTTTCCCTCTATATTCTCACTGAAGGTGATGGATTTAAGGAGGAAAAGCAGCCAAAGGCAAATACACTTTTATCAAAATACATTTTACTTACAGGCACAGTTGAAAGAAGCCTTTGAAAATCATCTTTAGATACAGTTTGGCACTTGGTGATTAAGACACAAGATTCTCGGACAACAATCTTGAGAATGTAGTGCAACAGCTCATCGTTTAGTCTTCAACAAAGGCAAGAAAGATGTAAAACGTTAATAGTCTAATGATGGCGTAGCTTGTATAGCTCATGTCATGCAAGCTGTGTCACAAGTTATGTGAAACCAAAACAAGGCTCTGTTCCACTGCAGAGACTCAGACACAAAGGAAACCAAGCCTGAAGTGCTGAACCAGTCAATGCAATAGATAAGGAGTGATTTTCTGCACTGTAACTCCTAATGACTCCTTAAAAACGACTCCTCCCAACTCGAAGAGGTACTTGAGATGGACAGTTTTACCGCTCAGAAGTCCCCTGACGTGGTGATGTGGAGAGCAACGTTTAATAGTGGCCATTTTCATCCACATTTACCACGTGCACGGTAAGCACGAGGGAATCCAAACCTACATCTGTGTACAGAAGCCTCCAAAGCTTCCCCTAAAATTCAAACCTCTCTCCCTTGTCCTAAAGAATTCTACCCACTACAGACACAGAGTATTTCAGGTCACACTGCCAGCAAGGTAACAGGCCATTGCAGCAGGATTTTATGCAAGTTTACCTAAAGCAAATAACAGAGACATACAGTATAAATGGGGAGGAGGGGGAGCATATTGTTGCATTTTACCTATAATGATCATCATCTTCACTTCCAAATCTGTTGTTCTGAAGCTGTTCAGCTAAATTAGTCAGGATAACGTCGCGAAGTTGAGAGAGACCACTATTTCTCTCTCCTAAAATGGAATGCAAAAACTTTTGCAAAACAGCATTTTACAGAATTAATTTATTTGTATTTCCTCAGATATCTCCCTTAATGAATGCTACTGCTCAGAAATTACTTCATTTACAGTGTAACCCGATTCCCTGCTGACATTACGGGCTGTTAAAGCTTGCTCTGTACTTAGCACTGTTTTAAATTCCAAAGACTTTGACGCACAAACACGTTCCTCCGAAGTAATAAATTACTGAGCATCGGCTGCTTCCAAGTCCAGACTCCCACTGAACGCAAGGAGGTTATTACTCTTTCACCGAGGACTAAGATGACCTCTGGTTACTCTGCAATTGCCCCGGGTAACGCTAACTGGGTGTTCCAAAACACGAGCTGGATAAGAAACATTACAAATAGTGGCAAAAGAGAACTTGAATCCCTTTCAATTTCCAGCTGCCTGATGGAGACAGAATTTGTGTTTCTACACCTAATGGATGCCTGACCATGTTGCCATTCCGAAGGCAGCTTCAGGATTTGAAGCATTCCATAATTTCCTGGAGCAGGATAGGATTGAAGCAGACTAGTGCTCACTATTCTGAACTGTTCTCCCTCCAGAGGCTGAGAAGTATTTTCACTCTTTGTTTTCAATTACAAAAACCACACTCCCACATGTCAGTCAGTCATTCTCACCTTCAGTTAAGACCAATTTCAAGAGATTATTGATTTCTGTTTCTCCAGGATACAGGATATTTAAACCAGAGCTGAAGAAAAGAATAAAACCAGGGATTACTCAATATATTTGGAAGTGAACAAAATTATTTCAATGGACACGTGAAATATGGCATTACAGAACCTCAACTTAGAGTCTGAGGTAACATTTCAAACGACTGTGTAATAGTTTCTTCCACCTTAGAAGGGCATCCTCCATATTTTAACATTTATCTTAGTCACAAAACTAGCAGCTGCTTTCTCCAGAAATCTCTTATAATCAATGATATTCTATTGTTTAGGTCCCAAAGCTTCCACAGGAGCTATCTGCTTCCCTCTGAGGAACTCCTCATCAATCAGTTGTTTATACCCATGAAAGCAGCACAACTACTTTTCCGAGAACCAGAGAGATGTCAGAGAAAATGGGTGATGGTTTAGAGAAGAACTCAGCTCTGGCGATGGGGAAAGAGCTATGCCTTATCTCTGGTAAGAACAATGGGAAATGCCACTGTCAATAATAAAGAAGTCACGACTGTTCGGGTTTTATACTCATTAAAGAGCAGCTCCTTACAGAGTCTTAGTTTAAGCTACAGAGAAGCTTCTAGAAACAGCATTTCCCAAACAACACAGCTCTGCACCAATGCTCCTTTGTGAAGATATTTTTCCACTTTAACTTGTGGTGCACTTTGTCCTTTCTCTGTGAATTACCATCCTGAGACAGAAGATGACAATACCATGAAAGGAGTTCTTCGTGACTGACTCAAGGGCTGACATTATTATACGGACTTTTTCTGCTTTCCTTTTTCCCTTTTCAAATAACGCTCTCAAGAAAGAAAACTGGTATGTTTTTCAGCTTCACACTGAGAGCAGAGATTACTGCAGCTTCCCTCCCTCCGGCTCACGCTGACCAACTTGTGATACAAACAGTTAGTTAAGTTTGAATTCCCACTGGTATCAGAATCCCACGATGAGCAAGCAGGAGGAAGGAGATATCACCTATCTCTACCTCTGATTTTTTTAACAGAGGATATAGAGTTAAACATGGGGAAAACGCAGCAGCTGTCCATAGAGTTGACAGGATACACTTTTCCCTGTCAAAAAGCAAGCCCCTGAAAACGCTAGATAATCCTCCTAAAGATAGGTTATTCTTCTTCACTTAGAGCCACTGAAATTTGGAATGCTGTGATTCACACACAAAAAAATGCAGGTTCAACTTCAGAAGATTTTGTTCTCAACCTTTGGAGCACTTCCCACTTGAAAGCAGATTATATTTGTACTCAGGACGTTTGAGGCAGCATTTCTCGTCCTTGAGATTTACATTATCTCGTCTTCGTGACACACAATTGCACCTTTTGCTCGCTTCCCTGTACTTAGTCATTCTGCTGTTTTGACAAGCCGGAGAAAGGAAGTCACACAGCAGCGGGTTCCAGAGGCACAGTAGCTAATACGGCGCGGAGCGAAGGCAGCCACCCTGCTTCAGCGTTTGCTGAGCTGGTGGCCAGCCCACAGACACACTGCCCACCCGTCTGCCAAGAGAGATTCCCGTTTCCTGGACGAGAACCTGACCTTCTCAAGACAGTCTTACCACCCTGCCCGTGGTTTTCCCTGGGCCTTCAGCCGTACAGCATTCCTCAAGTATTATTCACCCTGCCTCTCCTTATATTCCTTTTGTTTAGGAGCATTTCAGTATTGTCACTTGAAACGCTGCTATCACAGCTGACGACATCAGCTTTGCCTGCTCCGCACCACCAACGCACTCTATAAGCTAAATATGGAAGTCAGTGGAGCCATCGCTGACATACAGAAAACTTTGCTGGAATTTAGCAGCTAGATTATAGTAAACACTAAAAAAACCCCTATAGAAAGACAATAAAGAGCAACAAATGAAAAGTAGTATGTAAATTAATTACTGTTATTTCACTGTCATCATGACACATCGTATCTTCACATTTCCACAGATATAAACCAGAATAATTGTATCATGTCAATCTAGATTTTAAATTAATATGAAAAAACTTAAACTGCTGAGTACAGTAACATCTGCAACAACATTCTAAAATAATCTAAAATCTAAGTTAAGTTTAATCTGACAAAACAGATATTTACCTAATAGCTAGACAAACCTCCTTCTGAATTTCAGAGCAAATCTGATCCCTTGGAGCCATCAGTAACTGCCAAAGTAACAGGCCAGACCTTCTAACGATATCTCTGTTTCTTTCTGTTTGCGGGCTGAAGAAAAATTTAAAAACCACCTAAGAAAAATTAAACACAACAATGTTAAAAGCTTAAACGCTGTTCACAATAACACTTTTTCTGCAGCTGGTTTCTTAGACTATTTCTCTTGGTCACTAGAAATTGCAGCAATCTGACTTTGGATCAAAAATGAGGAAAAAAAAAAGAGAAAGAAAAAAGAAAGTAACCTCTCTGGATTTTATTTAAGTTCATGAAGGTAGCAATTACACTTCCGTTCCAATTAGGACTCTTAAATGTGTGTGTAAGATACTGCAAAGCCACTGCTAAGTCAATCTCCATTAAATTGAATACAATGAAGGAAAAAGCCCTAATAAAATCAACTGGTTGCCTGTATTCTAAAACACTTTTTTTTTTTCCCCAGTGTTTATTGCGAAGTACATTTAAGACGCCTTTGTACCTGAAAGACAACAAGGATGCAGCGTATTATGCAGGTGTCTCCGTTCACCATAGCTTTTTCCATAATGTCACAAATGCTGCTGAGGTGATGGGCTTCGATGGGATGCTGCTTGCCCAAGAAATTCGTTATGGGCAGATTGCTGCTGGCTGCAAGCAGGTTGAGTTGGTGGATACACATGGCACCAACATGGTGCAGTAACTGGTTAATAACCTCGTTTGTGGTTGTTGCATCCCCTAGAAGAAGAAAAGCCATTCGAGTGCTGTCTACAAACACAAATTACAGCACTGGCGTCTGCTCCTGACACGCAATGTATCATCACATGTCCTCTAACTTTGGGACGCCCACCCACATGATAAACACAAGAACTACCCCCAGCGCTTTTTCAGTGTGCTAAAGGTAACAAGAACCAGGAAACTTCCAAACACGCCTCGCTTTTCCCTTCTTCCTTTCTTAAGGCAAAGGTAAACCCTGGCCAATAGTTATAAACTGCTTTTCAGGAACAAACTCAGCTTTCAGGGGAAGTGTCAGAAGGTAGTTTCCAGTATTTATTCTGTGGTAATCGTACATTTCGCTTCCACTTTGCAGAAAACGCTGACTTGGGGGTTTTCCTCACCTTTGGGCTCTGTGATGACATGACTCACTCCCAGTCTCTGACAGACACAGTGGAAGGCCTGGTTCCCGGGATTACACCACTGATCAATATAATCGTTCGAGCACGTCCAGATCATGTTGTTCATTGTATCGTAACAGGCACCTAGGAAAAGGAAAGCATTTTGCATGTCAGGCTTTGAATGTTTGTTAGGAAACCAGACTAAAGTATTTTTATGGCAGATAAAAGTCCAAGTCATTTGCTTTAAAAGTTCTGTCACGTGACAGCACTGGAATGAAAAACCCTGAAAGGACATTTCTTAGCAAAGGCCTGAAGCCAACGCACATCCCTTCTGGTGTTTCAAGTAAACGGACAATGGCATCCAGTGCAGGCGAACGCTCCAGTGCTCGTTATTTCTAAGTACATAATCTATATCCTTCCTCCACAAACTTATCACACGCTGCCACAGTGCATGAACTAAACACAGTGGAGCCTGGCAGCAGATACCAGTAACTTCCGGAAAACATAGGGGAAAACAAGTTTCGAATTTATTTTACTACAGCTTTTGACAATTAAGCACCTGAGAACTTGTTCTAAAGGCCTTGTGGTAAAAGCATAATGGCTTTAATAAAACCGACAGTTTGCACAGTGCGAATGTTAAAAAATTTTAAGCTTCAAGACTCATCTCCTGAAGAAGCTTAAAGCCTACAAACACAAGCAGGTCCAAAACAGTAGAAGGGAAGACAGTGGATTGTAGACACAACGGTTCTGTGACAGAGGCATTTACCATACTTTACAAGCGTAGACAAACAGGTTATTTTTGAACTTTTCAAATGACTGAGGTAAATTTTTCAAGATCTTTGTCTGCTACAGGAAATACCTTTTTTGCACTTGTGCTTTTGCAGTTTCAGCTGCACAAGACACTGGAAATTCCTTCAGGGAATTCTGAACTTTCAAAAAAGTTAAATTTACAAAACTTCCTCAGAGACATGAAAGCCCGGGACTGCAGAGCTGCTTACTGCAACTTAAAATCCATCAGACTGTTCAGAATCTAAGGGTCGGATATGCCTAGTTCCAAAATACTCCCAGACAAGAGGTCTACTTCTTACCAAGTCCTGGAACTAGAGCACCACGGCCAAGCGAACTTCCGGCAGCATCGATTAGATCTGCTCGGCTGGTGAACTGCCCGTCCGAAATATTGAACACCAAGCTCGAAGCAAGAACTACATAGAAGAAAATCTCCAATGAATTTCTGAGAAGTTTATTTTATTTCAGAAAACCAAGGACTTCAAATCAGTCACAAACGGACTCGACTTACTTTTTAAAGATGACAAAGCACTTGTTCCTCCAAAGAGGGAGCGTGTGGCAGAACTGCCTGACCCACCGGGGGGTGGGACCAACATCACCAAGTACGTTCCGCAGGTGTATATCGGAGTCTTCCTTAACACCTTCAGCGGCAGCCCACAGCTTGTGTTCGCAGCTGAAACACAGAACAAAACAGGAACACAAACGTGGATTTCTTCCTAGCATTAAACACTCCTAATAACAGGCAGAAAACCAGGCAGATTCTATCTGGGGCTTCAAATAAATCAACATGGAAATTCATTTCGGCTATATCTCACACCATTTAGAAGCTGCTTCATGAAGGTGCACATCGGGGTGGCCTCGTAATCCCACCCATTCAGCAGCGATTCCCAGAAGGATAAAAACAGTTTCACCGGTTAACTAAAGAGAACAACGTAAAAAAGAGACAACAGTCTCTAGGTTTCAAAGCAGGAAAATTAGGAGCCTAAAACTTCAGTACAAACAAAACTGTTTGAAGAATTGTACCATGATAAACATATTGAAAGCAGGATCTTAGAGCCAGATAATCTTTTCACATAAAGAATCTCTTGAGATTCACTACGCATTTACTATTTTAAGTTCCCCTGCTCCGCATGAAACGTATACAGTCATGATGATCTAGCTTCTGCCACAGCTGATCAACACTTTTCTGAGCAGTGACTAAAGAATTATCCAAGAATAACCACTTCTTCTTCTTCTATAGCACTCTAGTCATTAACTGGCAAAACACAGCCTCTAAAATAGCTCTTCGAGCTACCTCTCTGCCAATTTTCCCGTAAGCAGCTCTATTTCCTGTGTAATTTATTTTTATGGAAATACCTTTAATTGTTTACAACTGAAGAAACAAAACTCATGTACGTATGAAGGAAGAAGAGAAGTAATTCAGGGTAAACTGAATAAAATTGTATCTTAAGCCAAATCCGACAAAGCTCCAGATGCTCCTGAAAGCCATCGATGCTGTTCATTCAAGATTCCCTAATTAACGTGAGCAGTTTCAGCAAGACCATACAAGAATATCCAAACACGCAAATTACCTCAAAAAAGCAAAATTACCCCCAGTTTATAATCCTCAACGTACTTGTGAAACAATAGTTTCATTTTCTGAAGTGCAGTCCAGTTTTACAGAAAATTACAAGCCAATTCTCACAATCGATGCCTAATTTAGCAAAGGAACTTGTAATTCAAGCATTAAGCAAATACTGTATATATATTTCAAACACTTGTTTTGGGGAAAAAATATGCATGCATTTTTTTATCGTGTCCTAAGAGTTTAGTAACTACCAGAACTGATACTCTGCGTGTTAAGAAACAAAGACTGACATATTTCTGAGGGTCAGTAAAGCCTCCTCTGACCTGTCTGGTCCTCTTTGAGCGTATTGGAGATGGTGGAGCCAGTGAGAGCAGCCAGGGTTGCCGATGGGGAGGCTCGGTACCTGGACAGCCTGCTCAGAAGCATCTCGTTTATACTCTTTGCGGATTCACCTTCTTTTCTCATTAATATAATTCGTTCCTGTAAAGGATTTGCTATACAAACACCATTTTCTACCTATTAAAATAGAAGAAAAAAAATACTTAGATATTGAATCCGTAGGAGACAGATTACCGTAACTGAACAACTCAACATACCAGGCAGGGATACAAACTTAAACGGGAACCTCGCTGGTGGAATTTCTACAAGGAAGTGTTCTAAATGCTAGACAGATGATATTTACTTTGGTGGAGACTTTGTGGATCAATATAGCATCTTTTATTTTGTCTGTCCTCAAAGACAGAGCTGCTTGTCATAATCTTAAGTTTATTTATGGAACTCCACTTAAAAATATTTAACCTCCCTGCATTCTTCATGATGTTTCACTGGCAAGTTTGGTAAAAGGAGGCCTTTAAATCATTCGCCAGCCAAAAAGCGTAAGCAAAGATTTTCTTAGGCCATAGTCTTCAGGGAGCGTGTTCTTACAGAATGCATCTCTCAAAGAACCTGAGATCCGGTTTACAGCACGAGGCACTTCCCACAAGCTGTACTAGGGCAGCCTACCCCTTCGAGTCCATCACCACACCAAGCCCGGCAACTGCTGAGCAGACAGACACTGCGCCCAAAGCGCTACAGAGGCAAATCCTCACACCACTGCCATTATCAGTACCAGAGCTCTGGGAATTGGTGCATCTAGAACGGAATACAATTTTAGGCAGAGGTGCTTGCTTGTCTAACTCAAATATGCCCCTGTGAACGCAGGCGCTGTGTGTGTATGTACATACACATTTACGGGCCACTGAGAGAGAAGCGATACCTTTCTCTAGACTGAGTATTCTGAAACGCCTTTGGTTTTACATTAAAAGCAGTGACATAAAAACCATTTTAGGGTATAAAATGCAGCATAGACAAAACAATTGTATTTGTAAGTTGTGGGACCTGAACGGCTTTTCACACAACGAAGCAGACCTACAGCAAACAGTGCTTTAAATCCCAACACACCAAATTACTGTCCATGCATAAAATTTAATTGCTAATCATAATAAAATGAGTTTTACAAGACAATTCATGCTGCTGGAATAGGACAGTCGTGTGTCCTCTGAAGATGGAATTAAACAATTTACCTTCCGTTCAGTTCAAAGCTATTTCATAAACACGTTACAAGCAGCGATTCAGATTACACGTACCAATAGCCAAACCTAATACGTTGTTTTGAAAATGCTGATAGTTAACTAAGCAGTAGTCATGCTATTGACTCTAATGTCAGAGAAAACACATAATTTGCTTACAATAAGTTCAAAAATATCCATGAAGACAGAGTGGCCTTTTGGTGTTTTTTCATTGAGGCTTGCAGGAGACCAGATCCAGTAGAAATATGTACCATCTGAAGAAAGGTGCACGGTAGTCATGGTGCTGCCGACGGGGAAGTGGTTTACTGGCATTGGGATTATCTGACACACCTACGAGAAGGAGAGCGTCTTAACAAAGAGTTGTTCCTTTGCAGCCTGTTCTTATCAGTATTAAGAGCGTACTTTAAAACAAAGCAAGCGCGATCAAGAGCAGTTAGCCCATTACTGGCCCTAACGGTCCCATTACATTTATTTGTTACAGAGAGCTGTTTGCCAAACGGATCTACTGCACACAAAACAGCTTATAGATCGAAACCTTTAACATACCTAAAAATAAAAGGCTGAGCTCCGCTCCAGCGATCGAGAGCGAGCATACCCACAGTACCGTACGGAAAGCAAACCTGAAAGAGTCCTCTACTTTCTGAAACATTACTTGGAACTTTGGAAGAAAAGGGGAATCCAGACATTCTCAGTTCCAGGGAACACACTGGATATAAGTGTGTGTATCCATCCTTAAATACGTGGCAGGATAAAACCAAGTGGCACAAACGATTCATTTTTACAAAGGGTGACAGTTGTTTATCTACCAAACACAGCTAGAGCAGAAACCTGAGTTTTGTTACAGTAGAAAAATAATGAGTTGTTCAGGAGGACTGTTAACATTCAGCTTAAGTTAGAGTCCATTTTACGATCGTTTGATTGTTTTGTAATGTGACTGTACTATATTCTAGCTTTGACCACACTATCATAGCATGGTATTTGGATGTATACACACAGACAAACACACGTATACACACAGACTAACACACAGCAAGAGAGCACTGCCCATGAGAGCACTGACCAGTTCCCGCACACAGCGCTTCTCGGGGTGGGGGGTCATAAAAAGGCAGTTTCACAAAGCAAAAAGAAGAAACTTCAAGGACAAACCTCATTAAAGCTACAAATGACTGTGGTTAATGAAGAACATTTCCTTACTTGACTCTCATTCTGCAGCGCAGTGAGCCTTTACCTGAAGGGTATGCTGATCCACCACCTGGAACAGGGAGTGAGGCTTGTTATCAAACGAGACGGGCCGGTGAAGGAGTTTGCCGTTGCCAAAAGCAACCCAGCCAGTCTCCAGCTCCTCGTTACGGCAGTACACAAAACCACTGGCAAAAAGCAGTAGAGGAAACTCTTTAAAACCCTGGACTGTTTTTTGGTTTTTCTAATAACATCACAACCCCATTCTGGAACTCTGAACTTAAATTCGAGTCAGTGTAAGGCAGCGACTTCTATTGTAAAAGGCTTAAAGCATACGAAGCCTCGTGACTTCCCAGCAATAAAGGAGCAAGAAGGTACAGGGAGTCACACTTGCACTGACCACTGGAATAATAAATGACATCATTAGAAAACACATACTTAAAATTCAGCAACTGTACAACTACGAGTACAAAGGTGACAGAACTAGTTTACAGCACATCCCTCTCGAAAAAATCAAATCAAATGTAAAATATTAGCATAGTGCTTTGCAGGAGGCTGGGCTAAATGGCCTCCTGACGCTCCTTTCGATCTAAAGTATTCCACAGTTCTAGAGAAAACAAACTCAAGAAGAATTTCATAGGAGAAAACAAAATCATTAAAACAGCATTTCACGAAAATGTATATGCTCTATGTCTTGTTATACCTGAGATCTGAGAGAGGTTTGCAAAAACAGAACTTTTTTTGTTAAACAGATCTGCAGAATAGCAAATATTCAACTGTCACTTACCGCAAAGTACCATGTAATCCAGATCCTAATTTACTTATTCCTCTGCCCACTGAATTAGTTGTATAAAGATAGAGCCCATCTGCTGCAAGGCAGCGCCCTAAGTCTGCATCTGAATCGGGAAGAAAGAACAGAGCAGAGAGCTCCTCTGTAACACACCACACTGGAAATTCTCCACCGTCGTTACGCTGCCGCGCTAGCTACCATCGCAACTGAACACCAACAGATGCTCGTGACAGGTCATTACCAACGGCTCACCACCATTCCTTCCATTCTGAATTTATTATTCGGTGTTCTCAGAGCTACTGTAACTCAAAGTCATTTCTTTTTAGAGGAGTTTCTTTCCACCCCTTTCAAGCCTGACAGAGGTGCCCAGGTTACGCCTCACCCGCTCACAGGGATACTGGAGCTATTTAAATCTCCTGCCATTGCCAAATAAGCATAGCAAGAATTAGGTGCTAATCACTCAGCTTCTCTTTTGAGACAATAAATGACATGAGTGCTGTTTTCTCATGATTCAAACGTACGTCACCCATTTCCAATTAATGTGTCTCGCCTGTGTCGCGTACCCATTTCAGTGTTACTGCATTTGGGTATCATGGCCCAAGCTGCTGTAAAAACCAACCCAGTAGGCTGGAACTTGTTTTTTCTGCACTTTAATCAAAACTATGAACACAGGAGGAACTAGCCTGGCATACCCAACCATGCTTAGGGACACAGGACCATTCAACCATACTCGTTTTGAGTGGAAAATTCCTTTATGTAAATATAAACTAATTTAAGTATCTGCTATTAAATGCCTTCAGAGCGATGCAGAGCAGCAGAAAACCATTCTCTGCTGCTTCTGCAACAGGTAATGCTGCTCAGAACTCAGACCTGGCAGCAAGATAAAGCACAAGCAAGGCTGACGACTATGCAAGCCCTTTGCTCAGGACCGCTGGTGTAACATACTGCTGGTGAGAAGGGAATAACCTAGTACTGAGCCTTGATCTAATTTCTGGGATAACTTTGGGCTTCTCTCAAAGCTTGTAAGCAGACCCTTCCACCCCTGAACACTGTTAAATTACGACAAAACATATTCCAAACATAGCTTTGTCACTCAAAGAAAGAATTACCAACAATCAAGGCAAAGCCTCTCAACAGCGCTGTCAACGTACCAGCCCAGTGAACCTATTTAAGTTCACGGAATCTGAATAGTCAGCTGGGGAAAGGAAAAAACCCGGTCACTCTCATAGCAAAAAAACCTCTTCAAAATATAGATGTCTTCAATAAATTTGCAGATAGCCTAAAAAGAAAACTTGGATTTGTAAATACCTATGGCTGCATTAAACTTAGTGAGATGTTACCAAAGTTTGAGTATGTCTAAAGTAAGGTGGACTCTCATGTTTCGTGCAAACCGGTCATACTTCCTGCGAGACTATCGAGTGGGTGATACCCACACTCTCTGACCTCTGCCAAATTGCCACTGAAGGCAGGGAGGGTCAACACAGCTACTGGTTTTGATTGTTTCCTTACAACCTGATCACGACACAATTTAAAATAGCATCTGATCTTTGGCAACCAAAGCAACCCTTATCTTGTAATTAAAAAAAATATACCATACTAATTAACGCACCTGGACTTAAGATCTGGCCTCTTAATTACAGTATAAAACAGGTTTATTTTTTCTGTCTGACCCCCAAATCAACTTTTTAAAAGCAAACAAATCATTACATATCTAGTTAGATGAAATTCACAAGAATAGGTGTGACAAAACCAACGTAAATCATTTGATACTTCGGTAAATTGTTTTCAGACCTCCAGTTCTGAGTGTACAGACTAAGACAACAAAGTGCCCAGTTACCTCCCCCGGTCATATATCAGGCTTTGAGACACTCCTGTGATGCCCAGTTCTCCCTCCATACGGTCCCTCTGAACCCTTCAGCTCTCAGTTCTTTCCTATCTACTGCACTTGCTTTTACGTCGTTTCCAGCAGAAGGAGAAATCCTTTCCAAGCCTAAAACTTCACATTAATTTTTAAACAATTATCACCACTAAAAGCATCTCGTCCTCCCCTGCTAATATGGACAGTCATGAAATAATTCACCTTTACTTTCACCGCTGGAACTACTGTTGGCATCGGGTGCGGGTAACATGTCTTCAAAGCCCCAAGACACTATGTGCTTTCCTCCCAGCAAACAAGAGGGTGAGCCAGGGCCGCCCTCCAAGAGCAACAACCTTTAAGCAGAAAATGAAATAAGATGCACGGAGAACAGTGACAGCAAAAACTAGCTAAATCTAAAGTTAAGATGAAGCTATTGTTTAAGTAATTATTCTCTGTTCATAAGCCACTTAAAGGGATCATCAATATTTAATTAAAAAAAATAAAAACTTAACATCCAAAAACCAATTAGTAGATCCTTCTAGATTTGACTTTCTAATGTCTTCCTTCTGCAATTGGCTCCATTTTGATCTTTCCTAGAGCTTTCAATAACTCTAAAGCCTTTTAATCACATTTGAAGACATTTATCTCTAAACGCACTTACACATTTTCAGAGCTGATGTAAAAGTGCCACAATTAGGAAAGTCTCTACAAACCTGTACAACACATCAGCCACGGGCAGGGATCCTAGATCAGTCTGTTTCTGTAACAGATGCACTGTATGAACAAAGGTTTTCAGCGACCCTCTAAAAGGACAAGAAAAACATGAATTAAAGATGCCTATCAAAACAAGACTGAGCGCACACAGACAACAGCATCCATGGAGAATATCATATCCAGCACCATAACGAAGGTCCAAGATACGTCATCAAGCTTCTTTTCTAATTTGCATTTCCCTTCTTTTGTGAAGGAAGTGAAAAGAGGAAGAGAGGGGGTAAGGGAAAGGTCGACCGGCAGCTCGCCAGTGTTCTTCATCTCACTGTCTTTTGGGAGGAGCTGAAGCACTGCATGGGCAGAGAGACCAGCAACCACGGGCCAAGGCATAAACAACGCGTACAGTCAAGGCAGCGCAGGCACTGGGTAAAACACCTTGATCTTGCGTCTATTACAGACAGCGACTTTCAGTAGTTCCTGGAGTGATTAATCATATCCAGATCTTCAAATACCATCTGCGGGTCTTCCTGGGGCTGAGAGAAAGCACTGCAAGAGCTGCTGCAGACACAGCCAGAGAAGGCTGGCTTGACTAAAATAGAAACGACCAAACTGATTAATTTATTATCGAGAGTCTGAACACAAACACAAATCTGGAAGCTTTTTCCCTTTCTGAAGTGATGCGTTTAAATGTAGTTAAGGAATAGATACTTCTGGAAACAAACCAAAGGAGAAGTTGTTTCTAATCTTGCCTAAAAGGGTGTTGCTTTAGAACTTTATTGTGGTATTTAGAAACATATGGAGTTTGCAACTGTAATTACAGTTCTCGTTCATTCATAAGTTGAACACTTTTTTGGGAGAACCTATGAAATCTGTATGTTAATACAGTGGAAAACGACTGGTTTTTTTTAGAAATACATAGATGTCTTCAAAAAGCGTATTTTCAGTTTCTGTTTTAAAGGTCAGGAATTAGGAAGCAGTCATTTTCTGAAAGAGGTGATGGCTGTACTTCCAGGTCTAACAGTCTGGCTAACCATGAGAATCCTGACCACATCTTTGGCATGACAGCAGTCACTGTGGGATTGACTTCCTCAGAAACACGACTGATCAACTGAAGAGATCCCATCCACACACCCTCTGAATACAGCCTCTTGCTTCATGGGCAGCCTGAGCTCCTTGCCTCCTTCGGGCTCCCCCGCTGCCATTTTCAGCTGCGTGTTTTCACTGATAAACCTCGGCTTGGAGAAAGCTGACACCAAACACTTCAAAGCACCTCATTTATTATTTAAAGCAATATTTATCCTGTTGCTTTATTCTTACTATTATGAAGCACCCAAGATTGCGACCACGAATCTCAATAATAGCCTCATTTTGAAGGCTTTTTCTTCATAATAGTACCCAACACCTGACTTACATATTTAAAGGAAAAATGCAAAGCTTTCACAGGTGAACACAGTGCTTCGGGATATTACAACTCTGGAAGCAACGCAAGACAGATTTGCAAAGGAAATGTAAAATCAACCTTCACTTCAAAAGCTGTATTTGAAATTTAGCTCTCTTACACTGCAAAAGAACATCCCATACTTCCTCAAAATTGACATCTGGAAAAAATATAAATGAGATTGTGTTTATCAAATCCAATTTATCTGTGCTACGTTCAAGTACGTTGCCTTTTAGATAAGGCAGTTGTCAGTGCAGACGAGTTTGCCACACGCAGTAGATTTCCCATTGACTTCATTAGAACAAGTACACTAGAAATTAAGTGGTCTTCATTTGAATAAAGCTTTTTCTAAAGCAAATCACAAGAACTTCAACATCTTAAATGGGAGTTACTCAGCAAACGAGGCTGCAATGTGAGAAACGTGAAAGCCAAGATTTTCCAAAGCAATGACTGTAGACCCGTGTGTGTGTGTGGCTTCTCAGAAGCTACGGTTTATATACTCCTCCTCCTCTCCCCATGCCCCATCCCCTAAAAAGAGTCAGTTTTTATTCAAAGCAATTACGGCCCCTTCATTCTCAATTACCTGATGCTGGGCTAAACCCATGCAGGGCACTGGACAGTTCAACCTGCACTGGTTGAACTCATCACCAGCCACAAAATGCCTCCAGGTGTTTCACACGCGACACTGAAACATGAAACAGATTGCCCTGAAACGGGGCAGATGCTTTCTACAGCCAAACCAAGGTGCCTAAACTGCAGGATTAAAGGGGCAGCACGAAGAGGAAAGTGAGACAACTTTCCTCCGTGGCAAAAACAGTTGGAACCATTCCTAGAACAGATCACTGCAATGGAAGCAGCAATATGCACAAGAGGCATTTCTAACCTAGATCCTTCTGGTTTTACATATGCTAAACACATGCAAAAAATAAATGCTTGGCTTATCAGTCTCCCCTTTCCAAACCACTATTTAACTGTTAGAAAGACAAAGACTAGTGCAAACCAAAAAATCAGCATCAACAGCACAGTCCCATCGGTTTTGATTCTCAGGTTTAAACACAAACGCTTTCCGCCAGCGCCAAGCACGACCGGTCATTCCAGCACAGCTTTCTTACCTTGCACAAGCCAAGGCAACTAGGGCGGCAGCAGCATTTTCTTTTTGCTTATACGGAATCTGTTGGCCCGAAGCAGAAGTGTCTTCCAGCCAGGAGCACAGCAAAGACTCTATCCCATTCAGACAGTCAGCCGGTTCCTTAGTCAAACTCAACGGCTGGCAGTCTCGAAGGCAATTCAATAGCACCTCAGCAGTTATGTTACAGAGAGAAGGGTCTGTTCTACTTTGAGACTGAATGAGGGGAAAGACCAACAGAAGCCCCATTCGTGAAGTAAATGGCGCCTGCTCAGGCTGCTGCAACAAGCCTTGACGCTTGAGCAAGGCCAGTGCTTCTTCATCCCCCGAGCTCTCCCGGTCATGCTGCTCCTCCAAGGCGAGCTGGCGCTGGGCGTTCCAGAGTCCCCGCAGAGCGTTCAGCCGGTACTCCAGCAGCCGAGCATAAGCATTGCTCTGGTTTCCACACACCGATCGTAAGCGCTCAGCCAGCTCCGTCGGATTCTTGGTCTCAAATGTTAGTATCTGAAAGGAGGGACAAGGTTGGTATTTGTACAGGTTTTTCTTTTCTTAAGGGGAAAAAAATAAAAAAGGGAACATATGCCTGTGGTGACTTCCAGACCAGCTGTCCTCTACAATGGATGGGAGGATACGTTTTCTTTTAATCTCTGGGTGTGAATAAGGTCACATTGGAGGCCAAAGAGCACGCAAGCAGTGCGGAGTCTGTTACTGCAGAGTCAGCACTGCTGCTGACGTCTGGGCTTGGGGCTGCTGACAGAGATTTTTGAACTTGCAATCATGATGCTAAAACAACAATAATATAGATTGTAAAGAAAAATATATATTAAATAGTATCTTTGAAAATAAAGACTCGCCTCCCCTGGAGCATTTTTTCTGTAACGGAAGCAATTTTGTGAAGAACTTCAAAGGGACTGAAGGGGTAGAGGGTCCCAGGGGCTGAGTTTAGAGTTCTTCTATGGAAACGAACAGGTCAACGATATTTTGTACTAAGAACTTATTATGTTCTAGTTTTAGAGCTTTTCAAACAAACCAGCCAGTCTTCTAAAATGTACCAAGAGTTTTGGTACGCGCCCTCCCTCCCCTGGTTTTTTTCCTCCTCAGTTTTATCACGCTGCACTTAGCTACATCTTTCTCAAAGCATTTCCAGGTGCTGACACAGTTGTGAGACTAAAAGTCCCGTCACCATCATTTCAGCCAGCAGAAAGAGGCCGTTCTGGCACTTCTAAGTAAAATTGGAGACAAAGCTGGAACAACAGAAAACAAGTAAACCGCAACAGAAAGAAACAGCTTTATGGGTTAGTACCTGGCCCCAAATCCGAGAGTACTCACAAGCTGAAGTTATTTATGGGCAACTTTTCTCCCTGCAGTGTAACAACAACTGCTGACACTAAAGTCACTTAAGCTACAGCAGCCTCGAGGGAAGCAACAAGCCCAACATTTTCTGACGCTCTGGATCCCATGTCCAAAGGGCTTCTGCCCACACGCTGCACTGCTGCAGCTCCTCCACCCCAGACATGCGCTCTTAGGCCCATCTTTGTGCTGTAAGGCTGTCCTTCCCCCGTGTAATTTAAAATAAGCAAAGGAGGGACAGGCAACGTGAGAGACAGAGAGATGCAGCGGGTGGTCTCACAGAGGGTTGTTTGGGGGTTTTAATGGCAGGCAGCAGTCATACAGAATATGAAATAGATTTTTATGTCTAATTGCAGAATTTTGAACAGCTTTATAAAACGCTCCAGGACAAATCACATCTGCCATTTCCACAAACACCCTTACTAAAGTCAACGAAACGGCTTTTCAGGAGAACACTTACCATTAGAGTCATGAAAAGTTCACTTTAAAGTAATTCACATAATTACACTTGAAGAGATGTTAGTATTGAGCTTCTTATAACTAATGAACCTCTTTCAATTAAATTCTTCAAAGAGATTAAGAATATTAAGCCCTAAACCACATATTATACATGTAAAATAGCTACCTCATATTTGTAAGACAACAGAACACACAAATTAAGAAGTTAATTGTTTCCCGTTACAGATGCAATCACTTGCTGGAAGAGTTTGCTTTTGACTTCCACACAGCAGAACCCTGCAACACAGGCCGGGTCACGCTTGAGCCCCCCTAAACAGTAAGTACACTACACTACGTTAATGCACACACGTTAATACGCACACTATGTTAACGCACAAATTTCGTACCACCTCAGGTGGGCTTTGAACTGAGTCTGTACCCAGTACGTAAGAACAAGCAGAAGGTTTAAATATTCAAACATGAGAGAGTTGCTTTACTTCAGCCAAATCGCAAACACAACCAAAGGCTGAGTTCCAATTGCAACCGATGGCTGTTTTTGCAGTTTCCTTCAAGTCACCAATGTGATGTTTGCTTTTCTCAAAAGATGTTGTATGACTAGAGGCAAGTACTCAGAGCTTCCTCCAAAAAACAAGCTTCAAGACCAAATTTTCACAGTGACTGGCTGTGACAAATAACTTGGGAGCTTTCAGGGTTCAAATGCTCTCCTAAGATCCTGCTTGCACCAGGGAACCATTCTGGTTCTTAGTGGTGGCAAAACACACCTCTCTGTAACCAACACTGATGACGGAGCTTCACCTGGTCCACGCTAGACAAACCACTTCTCTGTTGACAGTCTCAAGGTTTTGCAGAGGACCGTAGCCCTTGCCAAGTTTCCTCAGCACACTGACTCAGTTTCCTCATATCTTCAGGCAAAGCTTGTTATCTTGAAGCTATCCGAAGTCAAAGCAGGTTGAAATAAAATGCAGGAAAAAACCCATCACGTTTATTCACAAATTCTGAATCAGACCATACAACCAGCTACCAGTGTTTATAAAAGATTCCAGTGAAGAGGAAAATAGAACATTCATGCTAAAATGACTTGTACCAAGAAGACTGAAGCAGAGAGGTCTTCCCCACCTTGTCCTGGCACACGTCTGTCAAAGGCAGCCATTCTGAACACCTTTTGCCAGAGGCTGTACCCACTAAAGAGGGTTTGTTCAAGCTACAAGAGTTGGTATACTCTGCCAAATCTCCCTTTCTGAACCCTCCAGCAAAATTTAATCCTTCTCCCACAAATTTGTTTATTCTTTTCCCATCCAGAAGATCTGCCCGTTCTCTTTGTTAAAATCAGCACCGTTTCTTCCCCCACAGATGTACGTGTCTGTTACTCGAGCTGTCCTCTCCAACAGTCACTGAACACAACTGTTCCTCGTCCAGCAAGAGGTAAAACTCACTCTTCCCCTGCCAGCTGCTTGATGCTTCAGTATTTACACATAAGTTTGAGCTCTGATTTAGGGCTGATTTCCACCACCCTTTTGTTGGTGGCGTTTGGGCACCTTGCCTCCATACTGACCTATACCTCACTTGGGGAGATCTCGGAAGCAGAGGACCAAAAGCCAGCAGTGCATCAAGAGCGGTCACCTGAACCAGTCAGTAATTCATCGCTTCACAGTGCCAATCATTTCTGACTTAACAAGGCTTAAACAGAATCTAAGAGGATAAAAACAATGAAACAACCGCATCGCTTTGCCATAAAACAAATTACCCAAGTAGCTACTTCCATCTCAAAAGACAATCGCTAACAGGAATAGCAGCTTCACAGCAACAGCATCGAGCTGAAAACACAAACAAGCATATGCTGGAAGGAGGAATACTAAACAAAATCTAACCGTACAGATTATGTTCAGAATTAGCAAAAGATAACCAGCCAAGCTACAAAAATACTGCAGATTAATAGACTGTGAAAACAAGGACATGAAAAAGTTAAGACGTTCAGTAACAGTTACAATAACATCATTTTAGATGTAAAGAGAATTAAAGAAAACTTTGTCTGTCTGCCTTATGTACACTGGTAGAGTTAAAATAGTCCCTTTTCTGCTTTTAGATAAGACATAACGGCATTTTCCTCAGGAGCAATCAATAACAACAACAAAAAATCTTTGTAACAGAAATGTGAAGTTTTAAAGAACTGCTTATAATGAGGAAAATAATGCAGTCCCAGTGCAAAACCTGTAATTCTAATGAAACACGTAACTCTAGTATGAATTCCAGAGTAACCGAGGCAGTAGAATGAGGGGAAGGAATAAACCAGCACCGCTTTTTAAGATCTTTTTCTAGATTCGATTTTCTAAGTAAGGGAAACATCACACTGACACTTTGCAAATGAGAAACTTACTCTTCAGTCACTTTGAAACGACAGTTTCCACGCTGTGACTGTGATCACCACCTACTTCCCAACTTTGTCTGCTTCCAGTCAGCAAAGACGACCACTGCAAAGTTTTTAAAGTCTCACACTTCACAGCCTGAAGTTATGTATAATTAAAAACCGTGTTAGCAAAAAGTTAACAGTCACTATTTTAATTTTGCAGTAGCTGGTCCTTAAATATTATTTCCCTGCTTAACATTGCAAATCAATTTTAATTAGAAAATGGTTGATCCAAAGGTCTAGTTTTTGTCCCGTTTCATCCTCCTGCATGACCTTCTCCTCCTCCCAATAAAACCCGTTTTTGCCAGTACTGCTCCAGAAAGCAGCCACCAGCACCCGCTGTCATTAGGGTAAAGCGTTTCTCTGCTGATAGTAAATACCAGACGTACTACAATTAAGACACGCTAATCCACATGAAGAGTTTTTGCCTGAGGTTTGATGACCACATTAAGTGAATTTAAAAGTGAGCTGCCACTAAACGGCAGCTTTCTCCTCTGGCTAAAATTCCTGCCCCTTGTCCTCTCCCTGGTACTGGCAGTCGTGCCTTTGGGGGTTTGTTCACTGGTTGGTTTTAAGCTCTATTTTTGGTTTTGGCCAGTTCCCTGGTGTGGAACAGCAGGTAGAACGGAAAAGAAAGGCGGCGGCCAGTGACAACATGAAGAAAGACTGTTTGCAACAGCTCTCCCAACGTCCTGGCTTAAATGAGCGTCTCGGGCTGAATCCGCTGGTTTCATTGAGCAGTTTTAATTCTGCTGCATGGGGAACTGATGAGCCATGAAGCTGTTCACAAAGCTGTATCCTTTCCTAAAGTTACATATTGCAAGTAGAAGCCCTTCAATCTCCCAAAGAGCATTTAATTCTTTCTCTACATGATGAAATTGGCTGAACTTCACAGGTAAAGATAACAACTTCTTGAAGATGGAGGTACATTTACCAACATCAGTTAGGGCCGAAATAGCCCCCTGAGTATTAAACAAGCACTATTCCCATCTCACCAAAGGAACAAACCATACAGGAAACCAGAAACAACCTCAAAATCATCAGGGTATCTTGAAGAGCAGCACGAAAAAATTTAACGATGCTACTTTCAAGACCATATCACTGCCATAAGGTCATTCCTCTTGTGCCACAGAGCTAACAGACAGCACCACTGGTTTACCTGGTGCTTTTGGCTCTAGAAATACAGATAAAACCATGTACAAAAGACTGAACTACAAGATTTACAGATTATTCTAGGAGAGAAATACCAGAATTGATAGTTGTAACAGTACCCAAAAAGTGAAATACACATCAGAATTCAAACTGCTCCCGTAAACACTTCTCCGTCTGTACTCCTGGTCTTCCACTTTCCGCTGCTCTGCTGAGCAACAGCATTTCTGCTTACAGAGGTTTCTGAAGATCACAGTGGGAAGCTGCCTTGGTGCAACACTGCCTTCATTTCCTTTAAAACCTTCTTCCAAACCCTCTGGAAGGGTTTTTGTTTAATACGCCCGTGCGTAAAATAAATACGTGCAAACATTTTCACCCTGATGTTTTAGGATCAAGACTTTACGGGTTCTCAGCAGCTGCTGCACACTCTGCGTTGTGTTTTTAGTGTTGCACTTGAAAAGTACAAGTTTTCAGACTGTTCTGATTTTTTCTGCTCCAAGAAATGTTATCCGTATCACCTTGTTCAAAGCCTCTACCAATTCATAATCCTGTATATAGCAGCACACGCAGCTTTTTCACAACTCAGCTAAAAGCATGAGCTATTTTCCCTTGCGAAAGCATTAGAAACCTAATTACTTGCTCAGAAGTGAGCACTAAGAAACCTGTTATCTTTCACTGTACACACAATACTGTACCAGACACGGGTTTTCGTGACTGCGTGAATTTTCCAAATAATCTCGATATCCGAGATGAATTACAGAGTACGGGCAAGCTGTAAACACACACAAAAACGACTCTAACGTGTTGTTTCTTTATTTGTTCATTTGTTTATTACAATATTTCTTTGGCTCTTATTTAAGTAGTAGATGAAAATGTCTGTGAAAGGTAAAGAAAAATATTTAGCATTTAAACACCTGAGTGCAGATCACTGAACTGATCAGCAGCAATTCGTAATAAGAACTATATTCAGAAAACTTATTTGCAAAATCATCCTTCAGAAGAAGTTTTCTAGTATTTCCCTACTGTGATAACTAAATCATGACTTTAGAAACAAAAAGCCAAAAGGCATGGTAGTGCATATTACAGAGGTTTCATTAAAAAGGTCATTTTATGACAACTGATGACACCAACAGCAACTCTGCTGGCGGTTAGATCATGCAACACTGGTGGTTTACCCAAGTACGAACATGAGCTTAAAGGGAAAGGGATCGAGATTTCAGAGTCCTCTCAAAAGGTAGGTGAGAGACTTACAGCGATGCCTGAAAGAATGCCGTCAACTCCTGAGCCGAAGTGACGGCCGAGGCTCATGCCTGTAAGGTTATCTTCCTGCGCAGCATGAGCCGCAAGAACCGGCTCAGCTCGTGTTACTCTGAAGGCGAGAGACACTCGCAAAGAGGAACAGCGGAGTATCGGAAGGGGAAGGGGACGCCAGGGTCAGGACTAGGGAAGCCTGACATACATGCCCAGATTGGCAGTTCCCAAGCTTGAGGTCATAACTCCAGGAGGGGTCACCCACTTGGTGAGAAGTCAATTAATTGTTTACACTGACATTAGGGGTTTTCAGCTTGACAGAGGTGAAGCTTGTAGATGGGAGCAAGGTCACAGCCAGAAAGCTCTGGGAAGCACTGACCTAGATAATGAGAGAGGCCCACTCTCCTTCAGCAAGCAGGGAAAGGGACAAAATGTTTCTTGTAGCCCAGGGAGGAAAATGGGTGAAAGCTTCAAGTTTAGCAGATACCTTCAAGTCTAAATCATTTTGACGGAAAATACAGTCAGTCACAGGATTGGCACGTGCTGTTAAAACAACACTGGGCTCTAGTTGTTCAGTTCTCCCTAGAGAGCCAGCCCAGCCCAGGCCAGGCTGGGGAGAAAGGACACCACCTTTTATTTACTTATTTTTAATTTTTTTTTTTTACACTTACATTTGATGCCAGGCTGGGGAGAAAGGACACCACCTTTTATTTACTTATTTTTAATTTTTTTTTTTTTTACACTTACATTTGATTAAAATAACGCATCTGCAGCACGGAGCAACAGCCTTCCAGTGGCATCTCATACTCTGGCAACACCACAGAGCTTGACAGGAGTCAAAATATCAGATGAGAACAGACACATACAGGGCCCACAGGGCAACCAAGGTAGCAGCTGCACTTCTAGCTTCACGTTAAAAATACATTAAAGACAGAACATAAAAAATGAGGTATTTAGAACTTTTTCAGGCTATGCAGGAAAGCAGCAAGAACACGACTGTTATCTCTGTTAGGCTGTTATGTAAAACAGCGCGCTTCCAAGTTACGTGGAGTGACACACCAGGGTGTTCTACTTTACAGTGTGACTATATATTGAAGATTTGTCTTTCTTCCCACTTACTTCCTTGTGGAAAAAAAAAATAACTATCACTAGTTAGCTGAAAAATTGCCGACACTGCGAATTTAAAACTAATGAAAATACTGGCCAACAAACATGAAGATCAGAAAGAAGCCCTCCTCAGCTGGAAGGATTGCAACGGTGACAAACGTCAACCAAATGCAACTGCCTGGAGACCAGCGAATGTTGACACAAATGACCACTGTCCAGTAACGTCCTTCTCGAAGTGACCGAGGGCTAACACCTCGACTGATAGTGCTGCTGCTCTCCTAAGGCTCAGCACGTCAGCTCTGGTGTTCTGGCGGATTCAAATTGCGTGGTTTAAGGCACCTCTGCCTTCAGACATCCCTCCTGCCCCACTCCCAGGGGTTATTGCCTCTGGGAAAGATGTTTGACTGGGAGGGTTCTGAAGAGCTGCTGTTTCCCCTGTAGTACATTAAAGACCAGCTCATCTTCCATTAAGCTATCCCTCCTGTGCGGGCCTTGACATCCAGGGTAGAGACCGGACAAAATGCCATGGCAACAGCTTCAGCTCTTAGTCACATAGGGTTGTCTTCAAGAAGCAGAAGACTTTGCACTTTGAAAGTCATTTCTCTGTACAAAAAGCTTTAAAATTAGGGTGCAAAGGCTGGCAGAATTGCCAAGTAACCTATGTCTCTTCTGACTAGAAGATTTTATTGGGAAAGCCATACCAGAAGCAGCTTTTACATGTATATGGGTACAAATAAATAAAAGTACCCTCTTTCTAACATATTCTTTGTAAATATGCTGATAGTCTAAGAAGCTGATATACATTTTATTTACATCACGTAAAGGATAAAAACAAAAGCTAAAGGTACTCCTGGAACGTTACCTGCACTTGAAAGAGAAGGTTAACACTTTCTTAACCCACCATTAAGAAAAAGAAAGTAGATATAGATATATGTATACACATGCACACATATATAAAAAATAAATAAAACTTGTGTGGGAGTCAAAATAACAAAATAATAAATGTTCATAATAATTCTCACATAATACCAATACTGTGACACTTTCCCCTCTGCTTTCCTTTTCATAAATGGGCAAAACCTAGTAACAAAGGAAAAGCAGCCAAATACATCGACATAATTCACCAATAAGCTCTTTAAAGGGATATTTAAGCAAAACAAACCAGAACGATACTTCCCCCGCAAAACCCCACCCATTTAGGTTCACTACATTTTTAAATTAAGCACGCTGTGTCAGAAGTCCCGTCAGGGTTCTGACCACCACTGAGGAAGCACAAGAAGTGTATTAAAGAAGTTTCCTGCTCAAAGCAGCAGCTGCAGCATCTCCAACCCTTGTCCAATAACGCTTCCCAAGAGATTCCTGTTTGGATCATTTTCAGATAGATTCATTACACTGCAAGTAGGAGTAGGAACAGCGCAAACGAGCTGTTCGGTGGATCACTCGATTGCGTGGCCACCCTTCAACAAGATGCATGCACCTATTTCCACAAAATGGCTCCTCAAAGCCATTCCAGGTTACCAAGGTAGCCCTTTATTAAAAAAAAAAAAAATTAAAAAAGGCAGAGAAAAATTATTAGCTGAATAATTTACATTTACACCACTTGAAATGTCACTGTTTAACCCCCCTCAATACCAAAAATTATAAACTATTTTACAAGCAACACCTGAAAAATAAGACACTTGTAGTAATCAATTCTTTTCAGCAGAAGGAAATAAAATGCTTTAATATTCGGTGATTTAAAACTATAGATCAAAATAAGTACCAGAGCAAAAAAGTCTTTATTTATTTATTTTAAAGTTTCACACTGCAAAGATAAACAACAGGAAAAAAAAAAAGTCTCTACAATCCGAAAAATAAAATGAATCAGTGGCACTGGACTGCTGAAATAACGTCATAAAAGCGGCATAAAAGCCAAGCCACAGGAACACTAATTCCACCCCTATCTCCCCCCAACAATCGGAGCCTCACAGCCGTGCCCAGCACTAACAAAACACTCCCCAGAGCTCAAGCGTTTGTCAGGTGAGGCTGTGTGTCATGTTTCGTGCTGGAACACACTCCTGGTCTAGCTTGCGAGATCTTAAAAAGAAGGTTTGAGGTGGGTTGAGGTTTTAAAGGGTACCCGCCTTTCCTACAATATAACAAATAGCGTGGTAGGAGCCGGTATATTTCTAACAGAGTCACCAGACTCGCTGCTGCTGCCAGAACTATGGAATGGAATCAAAGTATTTTCTTGAAGACAAGGTGCCCTGACCGCCAGAGCGGGCTCTGATCACAAGGGAGAGCCATTCCGGGTGCAGACACACCGAGATAACTCAGCCACCTTAAAAGTCTCCCTTTGCTGTTCATGTGATCTTCACCAACATCCATTTCATGGGAGCAGCAACGTTCCCATCCCAGTCCCCGGAGTCACACCACAGCCACAAAAATGCACGTTCAGCAAAAAATATCTGTCCTTAGATAAAGCCGGGGAAGTTTTCATAACCCCCACGGAGATTTCACGTCCGCAGGTGAACAATGGTGTGGTCAGAATTGCCAGCCTGCCTCACGGGTTCTCCTGAGCAACAGCCCAGTCCGCAGCCACAGCCTCGCTAACGGGTTTTGCGGCCTGTGG
>NW_010407632.1:0-615 GCF_000710305.1 Buceros rhinoceros silvestris | reverse complement strand
CCCCTCTCCGCTCCTCTGACAAAGCCCCTGTGTCATTGCGAGCCACATCGCTGGAGAAGAGGGCGGGGTGAAAGAAGAGAAGGGAGGCACACAGGGAAGGGGGGAAAAAAATGCAGGCTACAAAATAGATGCAACCTACAATGCGTGACATTCAGTCCTCCAGCAGCTCCTCCTAAGCGAGGAGCGCACTGCCAGCTGCCTGCAGCCAAACCGGCAGCTCGGAGCAGGTAAAGAGCTGGAATGAAAATCCCAGCTGCCCTCCTGGCTCTTTAATAATGATCCCTGTCAACAGCCTCAATAAAGCACCAGGGCACCCCAGTTCTCTGAGCACCTAATTGTAAGGCTGATTAATTGTGAACCGCCTAAAAGGAACAGCTAAAAGATACAAAACCATCAATAAAAATAAAGGAGCCAAAGGCCACACTGAACTACATGAGCGTGGTTTGGATTTCCCAACCCTGCTGTTCAAAACAAGGAGGTAGCACCGACACCTCACCCTCCATCTTCACCAGCACCTCACCGCCCTCCTGCCCAGCTCCACTTGCACCATTATTTGAAATAAATTAGACTGACTTGAACCAAGCTGACCGCCTCAGGACCAGCTGCCTCCACACC
>NW_010407631.1:11850-16878 GCF_000710305.1 Buceros rhinoceros silvestris | reverse complement strand
ATAAAATATAATATAATCATTATATTAATTAAAAGGAAGATATAAAAAAGAGAAATAAAATCCAATAAAAGACAAGGGGTGCACAACGCAGTTGCTCATCAACCACTAGCCAATGACTGAGCAGCGATTAGCCCTTCCCGGTCAACTCCCCCCCTGCTTATATAGTGAGCATGACGTTTTATGGTATGGAATACCCCTTTGTCTAGTTCAGGTCAGCTGTCCTGGCTGTGCTCCCCCACAGCTTGTTGTGCAACTCCTCGCTGGCAGAGCACGGGAAACTGAAACGTCCCCAGCTTGGGATAAGCGCTGCTTCACAACAACTGAAACACCAGGGTGTTACCAACGTCGTTCTCGCACTAAATCCAACACACAGCACTGTGCTAGCTACTAGGAAGAAAATTAACTCTATCCCAGCCAAAACTAGGACAAATCTATCATCTCTCACAGTAAGAAATAATATGCTCTACTGCTACTAAGAAAACAGGAAATGCACATTTTCGATATATATCTAGAAAGTTTGTGATCGCAAGGAGAAGTAAAGCAGCTCAGGTAGGTAGCTAACATTTTGAGATTACATCTGCCAAGGTTTTACATTGTAGAATGGACATGTAGTAAAGGACTGGTCAAGAAACAGGGAGAGCTCTCACAACAGGATCAACAAAGAACAGAGATAGGGAACAAAAGAGGCTAATCAAGGACAGAAACCACAATGGAATTTGTTGCCTAAGCATCATGTCCTTTTTTGATAGCCCATAACTACATTCCACCACAATGGTTCCAAATTATCAGAGCTATTGGCCTTCTAGATACAATTACCAAAGTTTGTTTTCCCCTGCAAACTTGAGTTCCCAGCATGACCCAAGGAAGTAATCTTTTACGGCACTTCGACCTAGTCGTTTTCTTGTCTAGCCACGTTTTCCTTCCTTATTTTTTGCAATCTTATCACATTTGTGATATGCATACCACATTAGTGATATGCATATCACATTAGTGATATAGACTGCCTTTATACTTTCTTTTTCTAGAGTGGCATATGTTCCCTTGAATTAGTATTTCACTCTTAATTTCTGCTTCACTATTTGTATGTCACCTTCTTTTCGTAGTTTTATCAGAGGAAACTGCTCAATGACGAAGATGCCAATTCCGTGCTTTCATTTAAAGAAGATAAAAGATAGATTTTGTGAGCACAACTTTCAAAACATGACCTGTCTACCTATGTGCAAGAAGCAGTGTTAGTATTCAACCACCTGAAGTAAGTAGAAAACCTGAAAGGAAAATAAATCAGGTGAGTTTGGCAGTGCTGAGGAGATTCAGAACTTTCTGAAAGATTGTAGCTGCCAGCACAAATGAAAAAGTGTTTTTTGTTCTATGCTCACTGGAGTTGTGTCAAGTCTTATTTTGACTTACATCTGTACACAGTTTCTTTTAGACACTCTGTTTCACAGTTCTTCCTCAAAAAGAAAAAAGTTTCCAGACTGAATTATCTCTTGTCCATGAGTAAAGAACTCAGTAATAAAGAAAGATTAAAAGACAATCTTATGCATGCAGGATGAAAGATGACTGAGACAAGGAGGTGATGTTGACACAGTCAATATGAATGTTTTCAAAGCTCTTCCCCATGGTACTGCTCCATCAGACTCAAAACTGTAACACTGATGAGCTCAGTCACCCAGGGTGAACATCAAGGTTTGGTTCAGGATGTCCAGGAGCAATAAATGCAGCCGACAGGCTTTTGGAACATAGCACAGAAGCTGTTATTCTCATGTGTGTTAAGCATGGGTTTCAGCCCTTGACATTATCCCACTGAGCATACCAATGCACTTCCGTATTCAGGAACACATCAACACTAGGCAGTGACTGTGGCTGATTGAAGAGTCCTCCCCTCACCTGTCCTTCCCTCCTCTCCTCTTCTCTTCCCTCCCCTCTCTGCTCTGTTTCTTGCCCTGCCATCAGCTTGTGTTTCAAGAGGAAGGAGGTGGGGAGAGGGAATGGAAAAGAATTCCCTCAGCCCAGGGCCAAGGACCGGATGGGAGAAAGCACAGCTCTTTTCACTTGCGCTCTGCTGCTGGACCCTTGAGAAGGCAGCTGGACATGGGAGTACGAAGTGTTCATTTCTGCCAAAGCTCAGCCTCTGAACATAACTGCGTGTGCTCAACTATTCCAGCAAAAGCTTCCCAGTGATACCACTCCTCATTCCTACCCCCATCCTTCCCTTCCCAAGTCAGGTGAAATAATAACAATAAACTACAAATATCAGCACAGTGTATAATCACATATAAATACCATAATCCTGCCAATGAAATTTCTTTAGTCTCTGAGCCTGCAGACCCTGCACTGCCATAAGAAATGGCAGGTTTTTTCCTCAGACATCACCGCTTCTGTCATGAAGTTGCAGGAGTAATTGCATTAATTCTTGTCGTGAAGTGTTCTGGAGTTTGGCTTTTCAGTCTGTCTGAGAACTTCTCAGGCAAATATGCAAACAATGCTGGGACTTGACCAAGTACAGATACAGAGACATAAAAACCACTCTTCACAAGAAAGCATTTATTTTGCTCTAGTTGCCAAAATAGATAGTACCACAAAATTGAAATAGGTCAGTCATGTGTTTCCCATCATGATCTGTCACACCATGACAGTAGCTTGCTTTCCAAGCACCATGCAACACATTTAGCTACTTATGTGGAATTAAGCAGAGCACAGAATGGGAAGGGATGGTCAATAAATCTAAGAACGTACCTCTGGCATGATTCTGGGTTTTAAAATCTTTAGGAGGAATATGTTTTAATGTGGAAAGGTCATTGAACTACTTGTTTTCCAGCTGAACTGGTTTTACTCTGCCAAAGAATCTGTTCATGTGCAAGAGTTATTTGTCTAAGATGGCCTTGTTTCTTAATTTCCAAGGACTATTACTTTTACAAAGACTTTTTTGTATTTTTAAAAATTTTATTACCATCTTTCATGAAGGACAGTGAAAGAGCAAGCCTTTCTTTCATATAGGTGGGATTAAATACTATTTTATTTTAACAGAGTAATTTGTAAAATAGCACATGGAGATTATTCAATTACAAGTTCTGGAAAATAATGCTTTTAGGAAGTGCTAAAAAGTCATAACTGAATATGAGTTTCAATGCAGTACTGTGGAAAATAAAGTTAATCAGATTATTTTGCATAAAAAATAGAGCTGGCACTGGACCAGGCAATACCACACTATAACTTTCCATAATTTTACAAGAATGTTGAAAAATTGAAAAAGCTGCAGGAAAAAAGCCCCAGAAAATATCTGGAAGTTCAAGAAAACACTTAATGCAAGACTCTGAAAGAGCTTAATGTGTTTACTTTCTGAAAATCATAAGTGAGGGTCCATTACACACTGACTCCAGCATAACATTATTTTATAGAACACTCCACATTGGATGAGACCTCAAAAGACCATCTTGTCCAACCTGGTATATTTGCAGAGTAGTCAATATTAAAAGGCTGTTTAATAAAGCAAAAGAAGAGTCACCGAGTGATGAAGATGCATTTAAGATATTGAACAAAATGCTCTTTGATCAAACTTCTTGGTAACACGTTCCTGTCTACATCCCCATCCATCAATTCAGAAGTGAATGCCTTCTTCAAAGATAGACTTTAGTCAGACTGCTCTTAGGGAAAGGGGGAAATTGAAATCTAATCCATGTTGTGACATACAGGAATATGAAAAAATATGAGGCATCTAGTGATTGATGAGCAAGATGCAGCATTGCGATTCCTCTCCTTTTCAGAGCTTGCCCTCCTTTGCACAGAGAGCTGAGAAGGGCTCAGATCCCACTGAACAGTAGCTTCCTGGGTGCTCTCAGTGCTGCTGCATTCATCTGCTGTTTTTTACAAGACAGGTGAAGTTTGGCTCAACCCATGGAGGGCTGTGACTGTGCTTTACCAGCTCTGACCGATTTTGGAAGACATTCATGTTTTCAGTCGGGTCAGGTGTTTGAGTCATGGGTGATGGACCACCTGGGTGTGTTTTTAATTAACAGCAAGGCTGGATTTAAGAAGAGGGCTGTAACTGCTGGGCCTAAGTCCAATTGGGTGGTAAGCTAGGAACACACTAGCAAACAAAGAGCTGTGCCACATCTTTAGCTCCTCACATATGCTCTCCACCTGGTCCGTTTGAAGGTGTGAGACAGATCTATGTAGTCATCTCACTGCTGCTGGCAAGCTGGGTGGCGTTGGTTCCGTGGGCTTAGACATTCAGAAAGGCTATCAGAACAATACTGGCTTGGTTTGGTTTTACAGACTCAGGCCCTGGACATTGTCAGCAGCTCTCACTTATTGTCCAGCCTAATGCACTGCTACCTGAAAACTGAAGAGGTGGAGGAATTCTTGAACATTGCAATAAGCTTCCCTTTGAAAGGAAGACTGAAGACGTGCCAGACCTGAAAACTAATTTGTATGTGTGGTGTGAAACGCTGTGTTTGGGCCTTCTGACAGGGTAAAGCAGTACTGCTGAGATTAAGAAGGAGAAGTGGGACATATAATCCCAAAAGTCCTTTCCTGTTCTAGAGGAACTGGTCTGAGGCAAACTCATCTGGAGCAAGAAGGGAGCACTTTGGGCTGCTCCAAGAAGCAATCGAAAAATTTTCAAGAAGATTGTCTCCAAATCTTGGGATTAGACGTTGGTTAAAGTGCTGGAGATGGAGGGGTGTGTCTGGCATGTCATGGATGTGGGACATCAGTGGTGACAAGCAAATGTGTTAATGGCCCTATTGAAGATGATTTCTCGGTAACACAAAAGTACTAAACTCTACCAAATCCTGCTTTCAGGATCACATGGGCAGGTCACAGGAATTGACTCCTGGATGTGTAGGCATAGCTCTGCGTTTTGTGCATCAGTTTTGGGGGAAATCACTTAGCCTTTTCGGTAGGTGGTACTAAAGGGCTTATGTGAGCGGGTGGGTGGTGTTGCTCAAAGGAACTTGCACATCATGTTCTGTATCTCAGTTATTTAAGGTGAAAGGAGTGCTTATGAGCAGATAGGTTTCTGCTGCC
>NW_010407631.1:9255-11750 GCF_000710305.1 Buceros rhinoceros silvestris | reverse complement strand
AGAATGTTCAGCAGCATAGAAAAATTCATTAGAGCTGTACACTGGCAGATGCCTAACAAATGTAGTCATTCAGAGAAGGGGTTGCTTCCCTACCGCAGCAGAACGTGAAGTGGGCTGGGTGGAGGCACCCTCTTGGAGGAGGTGGGGAGGTGAATCAATGCAAGAAGCCACAAGACTTTTTTCCTTCTTGCGTAAATCCCATGTGAAGTGATAGCATCCTAGAGGGCTCACACCTAGAGGGCTTTACCACAGCAGGCTGGTAAAGGCACAGAGATGTGTTTGCCACACTCCTTATCAGATAGGCTGAAGAGATGGGGAGAGAGTTTTGCAATCTGATTGTGTGTTGCAATTTTAAAGAGCTGTATTATCAGGTATTACTTTTCATAACATTGTTACTTTATGTCAAATTATTTGATTCAATTTTGATTACTTTGGCACAGTTGGACATGATCTTCAAAATTTACAATATTATTTCAGGTATATTCTTCATATTAAGCTTTTTTCTCTCTGTGTCTGTACTGAATTTCACAGTGCAGCACTCAGGAAGGGTTATTTGCATGTGCTTTTAAATATGCTCATTCAAAACTACTAACACAATCAGATAATATGAACTATGCATAGACAGGATTTCTGATTCCTCAGTTCTAGCAGGGAGCCTGTCGCACCACCCTAGCCAGGGGAGAAGGGCAGGTCGGGGAGCAGCAGTCCATGGTGACAGCGACCAGGGTCAGACACAGCCCAGTGATTGCCAGGCAGATCCATGGTGATGAGGCAGGTCCAAGGTCAAGCTGAGAAGTGAAGTCGGCAGGTCAGGGACAGGGTCCAGCTCCGGAGCAGTGGCCCATGGCCCAGCGCAAGGTGGGCTGCCAGGCAGTGGGTACTGTAGCTCCAGCAAGGGCAAAGCTTTGGAGATTCAGCTTAAAAGCAGATCCTACAGGGCAGAGAGGGACACCTGTCGTGGCTTCCCCACAGCACTGCTCTGGCTCTGAGCCTCTCCCCACATCTCCAGGTGCAAGGGGGCCGCCCTTGGCTGCAAGGTGGCCCTGAGCCCTGACAGCCAAACTTCCAGTAGGGGAGGATGCACTCATGGGTTTTCTCGATGTTGAATTCACTTAAATGGCAGAATAATGCTTTTTTTCAGTGCTGTGATGTTCTTCTTCAGTGTTTATGTTTATTGAAATAAACAAACATCACAATATTTCTGTTGCTACCTTCTTTCCCTGTTTCCGAGCCTCCTTCTTTCTTCTTGTGTTGCTATCATTCTGCTTTGTATCTGTCATCTTCCAAAGCATTGAACTCTTTCGTTCACTGCACCCTGGTGCCTGTTTGTGTCCGATACTACTGCTGCCAGTAATGCTATCAGTATGTTGTAGCACAGGCTAATTCTAATAGTGACTGGGTTCGATGAATTCCCTCTGTAAAAACCGTGATGACTTTATCAAGGCCATCACTTCATCAATGTCTTTTCAGAACTTCTCAGCAAAGCACAGTGACCTTGAATTTCACCCTGGTTTTCAGCACTGATCAAGCATGTAACTTGTCCTACCATTTCAACTTTTAATGTTTTGCGTTTTATAGTTCTATGTAGATGCAACCATTTTGGCTTTCTGACACCTACTGCAAGTCTGGGCAGGGTGTGCCAACAATGACAACATGCTTAACGATAACATTTGCTAGTTGTGTTTGCTAGTGTCCAGTGTCAAGAGCATAAACTAAGGAGCCTAATGCTAGATCATCCAAAAGTAACCTTTTCAAATCCATCTCTTATCCTTAAAGTTCACTTAAGGAACATGGTTTAAAAAATGTTAATCCTGTGTATTTTTATTCTCCCACAAAACACTTACTTGAACCAGTTGTTCAAAGCCCTGCCCATTCTTAAGCAAATATTGAAAAAGTGCTCATGTAAATCATGTACGTGAGTAAGTAGTTCTCCCATTAAACAACTAACATAAAATGCCTAAAAACATAATAAAGCATAGTTTGTATCTAGGTAGATATTAAATACATATGTGAACATAGTCATGTATGTTCTTAAACACACATATACCTGGCTTGTATGAAGTTAGTGTAAATCCTGAACTGGGTTACCTGCTGTATATTCTCAAAGCAATTCTCCTAGTGATGAGTATATGAAGATTCTCTTTCTGTTCTACAGCAATGTAATATCTGTACTGTTAATAATAGCATTATACTATAGTATGCAACACTAATATTATAAAAACATTATTGTATTGTGACTGCAGTGCTCAACAAAAAAGAACAAATTGGGAATGAGCATGAGACTCTGAGATTACCTTCTTTAACTGTGTCTGTCACCCAGCACTTCATGAGTAACAAGATGAGCATCAAATATCTCAAACCACAACTGCTTCATATCACTGTAACCTGATGTTGTCCTTTTGCTATAGCAAACTGTGAAATTGTCTTTTCCCAATTCCAGTGGTTTCATTGCTCCTTGAAACTCCTCCCTAGGTGGTGCCCTTTCAGCCTTTGCC
>NW_010407631.1:8747-9160 GCF_000710305.1 Buceros rhinoceros silvestris | reverse complement strand
CCTTTCCCTGCCACTCTGTTTACCCAGAGTTCCTTGGGTGTGTGCATCTGGAAGAGACTTAGGAATTGGCACTCAGCTGGAATACACCCTTCCTGCTTTCAACACCATCTCACGCTTCACTGCCAGTTCTCAAGAACTCTTTTTGTGTTTGTGATATTGGCCCAGCCATAGTTCCATACATCTTAGCCCTTGCCCACGTGAGCAATGATGTCTCCAGGCATTTTGATTTTTTCACCAGTTTACACAATGCTTGTACTTCTTCAACTTCCCCAGGAGTCTTGAATTACTTAGTCTCTGAAACTTCTAGTTTTACTGTTTGTCCAATTTCTCCATGGTTGTTTAGGCCTCTTGTAACTTTCTCTACAGTGCTCAGGATCAATTCATGTTGTCCACTCACTCTGCAGAGAGATATC
>NW_010407631.1:2675-8645 GCF_000710305.1 Buceros rhinoceros silvestris | reverse complement strand
GATATCTTTGGCAGTCCTGGTTATTTATCTGGCACATTGTCTCCATGTTACCTTAGCTACCTCCTTTGTCCTCCTTTTTCTTATCTACATAACATCAGGATTGATTTGCACTAAGTGATTTTTTTTTATTATTATTTTACCATAACTTTCCCCACAAGTAATTCAGTTTAGCTAAATGCGTATGTCTTCATGAGGGAAACACACATTGTCAGCAGTCAGATCTGTATCAGCCAACATGCCAGCCTTGGGAACTCCTCCAGCTACTAGTTATAACAATTAACACAGGCTGCAGTAGAAGTCGCAAACGGGAGGCTATAGCTTACCTGCATAATATTCTTGCTTTGCTGCAAAAGTGACAGCTTTTTTTAAACCCAGCATTGGACTGATTTAAAAAGAGAATATCGGTAGTAATAGAAATGATACATGTTACTGGCACAGTGTTCGGTTAAATACAACCAGTGATGTTTCACATGATTGGCTAGGTAGTTGTGGAGTTTTGGGAAAATGGTTCAACAAAGGTCTGTAGCAATATTTTCCCTTTTCCGACTCTGTATTTTAACATTCCTTAAGCTCCCATCTCTTTTTCAACATTTTTGTTTGTTCAGTAACAGAGAAGTTTTGATATAATGGAAAACACCATCAACAGGTTAACTTTCAACTTTGCCTTGACCTTCTTAAATGACTGATTAACTTGCTTCCTGACAGTTTATAGAAGAAATGAGGGTTGTAAACAGGACTGCTTACTTCTTTCTTATCACTTAAGTATCTGTTTAATTTATTCATCACTCACACACTAACTGCCTAGAAAAAATGCAGGGTGAAGTGCTGGTAATAATGAATTCCAGAAAGTCATGCACTTGAGGAGACTTGGGATAAAGGCCAAGTAACAACAAAGTCCTCTTTAAACCCTAAAGGTGTAGTCTACAGATTAAGTGCTGCCTCCAGGCACTTTCTACTAAAGCAAGTGGCTTTCAGTGGTCCAGGAGCATGACAGTCAATGAGAGAATGTGTGCAGAATGGGAACCTTTCATAAAACCGTCTGGGGTGAGAAGGGGAAATGACTTAGGAGTTTGTATTGCAGTTTATCTAGAAACAGAAATGTGAGGCCCTTTTCTAGCACGATACCAGTTTAAAAGAAGTCTTGCTGAGGAGGCACTGCTGCCTTAGGCCCAGGTCACTAAGAAGCAACCAGCTGGCCCTGTCTTGCTGAGCCTGGGTAGCAACTCACAGGCTATGTTGGTAGCAGAGCAGGGAAGGAAGGGACAGTGTTTGCATTGAGTCACCTTTGCTTTTCCAGCCCCATCGAGCAGCTTCTCGGGTTTTTTTCTGGATCATTGAGGAGAACAGTCAGGGAAAATCCAGAACATGGCCTGAATTTAACATCGGATGTAAAACATGTCTTTGAGCTTCTCTGAGCAGTCAGCCAACATCACCGTCACTGCACTGTTTTGTTTTTTTTTTTAAAAAAGTAACACAGCCTTTGACAAACGAACAAACGAAAAAAGCCCCCGAAAACCCCACCATTTTGTATGCCAGAGGTAGAACAAAAAAATAATACTAGCTCTCAGGAATCTGCGTCAAAGATAGTCCCATCTACATATTCTCTTCTATGCCCTTTCCAGTTTAGTGAAAAGGTGTATGAAGAATTACATGAAGGTTGACCCTTGGCATTATTTGACAGCAAGGAAAAATTGCTTCCTGTCTTTGTAATATTGTCCTCATCATTAAAACAACCTGCTATATTTTAGTGTTGCTCTGTAGCAAAACCACTTTCTATGTTTCTCAAGCTGGCTCTATTAATAAAAAGCTTTCTATTTGCCCTTGATACATGGGATGTTGTCCTGGTTTGAGTTAGAACAGAGCTCATTCTGTTCAGAGATTTTACTTTCCAGCTCAGTCTCTCCTAAGTGACAGCACTTCCTGAAGTTAATGGTGTGTTTTTGCAGACGGTGTCTGCTCCTAGAAAGTGGTAACTCTTGATGTTTGCAGTCACTGCCAGGGGTTGGGGTGCAGAAAGGCTCTTGCTGATACTTGCTCCTGTGCAGACCAATGTCACTGCTAAATCCTGTGTGCCACAGTGGGGGTGCAGTGAGAGGCTGCACCTTCGGGGAGGAGCGGACAGGACAGGTGACCCTGAACTGACCAACAAGGTGTTCCAGCCCATAGACGTCATATTCGGTATAAAGCTCAGGGATGACAAGGGTCAAACTCTCTTCTTCAATGGCCAGTGTCTGAGGGGAACTCTATCCATTCTGCCTTCGAATCTGGGCCGCATGTTACTGAATCCGGTCCTGTCTGCTTCTGAGTCCAGTCTGGGCCTGCCTTGCAGCATCAGTGGTGACGGTGATGTGATTGCTGTCAGGAGTGGTTGGGTTCCATATTGGCATCATATATATTTGTATATATTTCATTTTATTGTTATTCATTAAAGCAGTTTTAGGTTTTTTTTCCAATCTGTAAGTTTCTCTCTTTTATTTCCTTTCTCTTCCCCTTTGGGGAGGGAGAGGAGTTAATAGAGAGCATCTGTTATTCATCTAGTGCCTGGCCCAGCCCTAACCCTTGACAGATGTGAGCCTACTAATTACTCTGAAAAGAAATTCTTTCTTGTAGTGTAATTTCTCTGGTCCGTATAATCATATTTTGGGGTCCTACCTCTCAGCACTGAAGCAAAGGCTAGTTGGTTAAAGTGGAAGTATCGGGTGATGGTTCAACAGGACAGTCTCAGTAAAACACCTCTTGTTCTTTACATGGAATATAAACAATGTTTTATCATCGGTGATTACCCCTCCTTGGGCTCTGAAAAGTCTACAGAAAAACTCCAGTGCTGAAGCTCAGTACGGTGTTTATCACAGCTGTAGCAGGCTGAAGCAACACTAGAAGCATCCAAAGGGGAAAAAAATTAGTCTGCTCTCATTGTCAAAAGTGATGGTATATGCTCAATACCCAGGGTGATCTCATGTCACCAAACAGCATACATTAGCACCAAAAAGAAAAGGCTCCACCAAAAAGAAGTGCTCCTTCTACAGACAGGAGGCCAAAAGAACCAGAGAATGAAGAGAGACGAGAGTAAAGCTGGAAGTTGGCATCTTTAAAGAGTGAAGGCCACACATGTCTGCAAAAGCGTGTGTAGGTCCCACACCAGTCATGACAGTATATTCAGGAACTGGAAGTAGACTAGCAGTTTCAGCGTGGTGCTGTCAATGCTTACTGCTTTTATAAATCAGTGATACTCTTTAGGGAATTTTCATGATGTGAGGTTGCAGGAGTTCAGTTAATGGTGGGACAGATGTTTCTATGTTCATTGTGCAGAGCAGACATACCATAAGAAGTAAATTTTCTACGCTGACTGCTGGCTAGTTATGGTTGAATTAATTTCACAGCCTTTTAAAAATTTATTTTTCAAGTGTTGTGTGATCCTTCTAAATGTTACGGTAATCTGTTAAATAGCGCTGTACAGTTTGGACTCTGAACTTATTTTGCTACATGCAATGGTTGTAAGTTTCCAATTAACTAAAAATTAAGCATTAACTGGAATAACTAAAAAAAAAATTAAAACATTTTAATTAATTTTTACAATTAGAAATTAGTAAGTAAGTACTAGTAATTAGTTCCCATAAAGTCATACCTCGACTTTCTTTCTAAATATTTGTAATGCCTAGGGCCTTTCTTAAATCACTCAAGCACGACAATTTCTTTCAGCCACATTAACTTTCTGTAGCAAGTATTACTGAACTTGTTCAAGTATAATTTGCTTATGTTATGCCTTTTTGCTTACTCACATGACGAAGTACTTTTCTCTCCACGCAGTGGCATTACTAAGTCCCTGTGTTACAGAGAAACATGATAGGAATACAGATTATAGCTTTCATATTTTGTTTCTGTGGGCTGGGAGCTGCTATTGCTGCTACTGCATCGAATGAGTGGAAAGTCACTAGTCGAGCATCATCTGTCATCACTGCAACCTGGGTTTTCCAGGGTCTTTGGATGAACTGTGCCGGCAACGCACTGGGTGCTTTTCACTGCAGACCTCACCTTACTATCTTCAAAGTAGAAGGTAAGTAGGTGTAATTTAACTGGAACATATGGAGAGCTATTTATATTGCAAGATGTGAGCCTGAGGAGAAAAATGATTATTTTGGCTTGTGCAAGAGATTATGATTAAACCATTGTGATGAATGTAAGTAAAGGATATCGTAGGCAGAACATCAGAGACAACTTTGTAGGAATGATATGTATTCCAAGAAAAACAGTAAGCTCTATTCTGTGGTTGGTAATATGCGGTAAGTATACTGGACAGAGTTCCAGTAAATACGCTATCGGTAACAAACCACTGTTAGCAGAGAGATGGGCTAAACTGTCTTCCAGCTCTAATTTCCATGCAGAAATAAGTGTCCTGCTTGCTGGATGGGGAGAGGGGGAAAGAAAGCAAGGTTAGTCTGTGTCAGCTATTGGTACTTTTTAAAGTATCTAGGGAAATTAGATAGCAAAGAACCGTGTTCATGAATACTATGCAAATATTCTTATGCTGGGAATAAAGTGTGTGTGTATATACTTGCTGTATTGCAGGCTAATATTGTAACTTTAAAGATCAAAGCTGTGCTGTTTCAGAATGTCCATTTTAACGGGAAGCGTTGGATTTGGAAGCTATCTATCAGAGCATAAAAACAAACGGGGTCTTCTTGCCTTGTATCAGGAACAGGTTTTCTCAGAGAGGGACTAACTTCAAGTTTACTACGCAATGTGTTTTCTGTTTTGCTCTGTGTGTAAAGCAGTAAATGAAGAGGTTTTCTGTTATTTGCTGTTAAGCCTTGAGACAGCAGGCAAGATAGCATTTTCAGTGAAACTGTGTGTAAACACTCATGAGGGCAAGGGCAGAGGGATGGCTCTCTCCTGGATGTCGGCAGCACACAAGCAAGATGGAGGCAGGCTTGAGTAGGAAAAAATGGACTAAGACACTGCTATTTTAGGGAAACAGGAAAGAAATCCAGGCTAGACAGAACCAGTCTTTCAAACCCTTTGTGAGACCAGAAAGAAGCACAATTGGAAGACATTAACAGCCAGTGGCTGAACCAAGTATAAAATGTACTGTAGCACAGTTGTTACCGTATTACACAAACAGGGCCATAGACACACACTCACGTCGGACACACAAATGGAAACAGGGGAGTGTTACAGATCCCTGCCTTTTCTTGCCTCTCATGCCCCTGCCACACCAGACTGTGTGCTGGGATACACAGATCAGCTCTTACCCGTACGGCGGATTTTGAGACAAAACTCAACCTCACTTTTGTACACATTTTATCATGCCCTGCTCCAAACCATCACAAACTGCACATGAGGGATGTGAATGGATAAGAATAGTTTGACTTCTTTTAAAGAATGCTGGTCATCAAAAATTACTTAAAAGGCATGGAAACTCACACACACTAAAAAGTGAATTTTCTACAAGTGAATATTCTAAAGTGAATATTGTGTCTTTGCACGTAACCATTTATGCATAATTTCTGCTGAGATTTAAATAAATTAAAAAACCCAACCCCAACAACTCTTCTTCTCAGGCACATATGATCAAATCTGTTGAAAGGGTGTAAAGTACTTCAGTACCGAGAAACTACCATTATTACTATTATTGGTAGTACAATAGCTGCTTTCAGAATAATCAGCTGTAATCCATTTTCCACTTTGTATTATTACTATTATTTTGATCACTGGCAGATTGAAACTTGAATAAACAAAATATGTGTCATTATGTGTGCGTACTTTAAATATATGCTTGAGCATCCAAGTAAGATTTTGCTTATTTGCTCTTTAGAGTTACACAGACAAGAACTTCACAACACATTAAGGTAGCATGCTCTTGTTAGAGTGTAACAAGCTGCTGTACTGACATTTAGAAAGTCTAATTTTAACCTGCCGGTGCATGCACCAGCAAAGGGTAATGTTACATGTAGCATAATCACTGCTGGAAAG
>NW_010407631.1:0-2579 GCF_000710305.1 Buceros rhinoceros silvestris | reverse complement strand
AAGAGTGAGGTATTTTGTTTGGAAAACCTGCTAAACATAAACTCCTGGTAATCCAAAGAAAAATAACAGTTCAACAGACAAAGAGCTTTGCACTCTCACTCTGCCATACACTGTAAAACAATAAAATGCTCAGATTAAAGAAGTAGTGAACTCCCATCTCTGTTTTCAGAGCTTTTCTATATCCTCATTATTGGCATACTGACATCAGGGTGGGCTGGCAATATACATTCACTCATAGATAAGTCCCAGCGTGAGGAGTAGGATGATAGCTGAGGCTCAGGTTAGGGTGGTGGTTGGGGATTGAAGTTGAATGGCTCATGGGAGGGGGAGTAGAAGTGCAATTTTGAGATCAGATAGGAGGAATAGTTTTTCTTCTGCACATTTATGATTTTATGGAATCTATTTGCTATTTGTCCTGTAGCCGAAGGTAGCTGTTACACAAGCTCCTCACTGCATTCCTACCTATCTGTCCTCAGGTTACCCCATGGAAAGTAATAGCAGTAAATAACATAAGTCACTTCTACTCCAGAGCAAAATCATTTTATCATTGAAGTTTTGATTGCACTTTTGGGAGGATTTTGCAGGAGAGGTTTCTACATAAATGGTATAAAGTTTTAAGATTTTTTGTTTTCTATTTAAATCACAGTAAACAAAATACAGACTCCAGACGTCTTTCTTTGAGCAGGATCACCCTGAGGTCATCGGCAGTATGCAGGTATTTACCAGAACTGAGGTGAACAGCTAAAGGACTAGTCGTACTGATAGGAGCATAGCCAAGGCAATAAGGGCTCAGCTACTGCCACCCAGCCCACCTACAGATATTGAGGGGTTCGTGTTTCTGGAAGTCTGGGCCCACACAGTCGCACTGCTAACAACATCCCAGCTAGCTGGGCTGTTGCCAAGTGTACGCGTACATTCATATGTACAGCCACAGTGTACTCTGCTGCAGTGACGGAAGCATTCAGGTTAAAGATCCTGGAGGAGTATGACGTGTTTACTGCAGCACAAATAGAAGTAGTGTTGTAGTTACAGTCACTTAAGGCAATGTTTCTAGGAAGAAGCTATTTCTTTTATTAAATCAACTGCTTTGTGACAAGTATGCAATAAAGTCATTCATCAGATCTGACAGATACAGCAAGCTTCAAGGTAAATATTATCTGGGAACATTGCCTCTTCGGTTAACTTGGTTTTGATTATCAGGGCACCAGATGTACTCACAGAAATTTTGTGATCAAAACCAAGGGACCATTACACACAGGCATAAACTCACACAATCAATAAATGCCAAAAATTAAGACTACCAGAGAGACAATACAGCTTAACAAAACCACTAACCTCTGATTAACCTCTCAGTCCTTATCGGTGAGAAAGACCCACAAAGACCCTTCAAAAAGTGAGTCTGAGAAAAAAAGCTCTGCCGGAGTCAGAGCTTTTGTGGACTCCATACTGTCTTTCTGTGGCAGTTTCCACCCTCCCTGTCTCCTGCTAACTCCTCAGTGCTCCACAGGTAGTTACATCTGTTCTTATTCCTCCTGTGTTTATCATCCTGAGTTCTTACAATCCCAGAATTATGCAGATTTGACAAGAACTAGCTTTTAATTGTCTAGCACTGCTTAGACACTTTATTTATTTAAGTATTTTGTTTTTGGTGATGCTACAGAGAGCTGTCCCGTTCACCTCAACTACAGAAGTGTAACAGATGAACTGAATTGTGCCCACATCCCTTGCCTATGACACTTCCCTAGCCTGTCAGGGCAGCTACTAGGCTTCTTCAAATAATTAGTTAAGCAATTGGCATGCCTAGCCCATGGTACTGTTCCGTGACTCCTCTGCACCCTCTGGTTTTCCATGCCACGCATTCAGGAAGGTGTACCAGAAAGTAGAAGAAACGTGCTTCCTTGCACCTCTGCTTGTTTGAGCCTCAGAAGTTTTGCTGGCACCTTTTAGTCTTACTAATGCCTGTTTTGGTGGAGCCAGGTGCTATCCTGATGGTAGCCCCTTTGGAAAGGGCAATGTGCGGGAGTTCTGGGTCACATCAGCAGACAGACTCAGAGCTGCCGTTTCATGAAGCTGCCACTGCAATGCAGCTAAGGGGTGGCAGGAAGAGCAAACTGAAACAAGCAAGTACTACTGCAGCACCTGTACCCACAACGGCCTTGCATGGTCAAACACCATGTGAGTTTGTCAGGGTGTGGAGAGCAACTCCAGCCATGCTTTGGGGTGGCACGGGAAACTCCCAGAGACCTTGACCTAGAGCAAGAAGTGGCTGACCTGAGGGTTTCCCTCACTAGGCAGAAACTTACTGCCAGGGGAAACACTCTGCCCGTTTGATTTTCGACAACGCGCCAGCCGGACATCTGCATGGCAGCCAAGGCCAGCCTTCTCCTGAGCCTACAACGAGGCAGACTTAGTCCTGAACGCCCCGGCAGCCAACGCCACTGCTCCTTTGCCCTGTCATCACAGGTGGGGTTACGCGGGGGCAGGCTGCCTGACGGCTGTGGCCGCGGGGTGCGCTCCAGCTCCCCACTGCCTGCCAGAGCCCCGTGCCCTGCCTGCGCTCTGGCCGTTGCCCTCTGCCC
>NW_010407630.1:58371-64907 GCF_000710305.1 Buceros rhinoceros silvestris | reverse complement strand
TCGGCAGGGGCTGTGCTGCTCCGAAGGGAGTGGGTGTCGCTAATCACTACATGATGAGTTTAGCGGTTCGCGTTAAAACCCCTGCTCTCTCTTGGTCGGCGCAACGGGGCGCCCCCGTGACCGTGAGAGGTCGCACCAGGCAGGGCAAGGTCGCCGGAAGAAGCCAGCAGCCGGTGCGGTTCCACGGGTGCTGTGGGTCAGGCGCTGCCTCAGGGATGCCCGGGGGAACGGGGACGGTATTTGCATTCAGCTCTCGAGGCGAGAGGGGCATCTCTGCTCCCCGCATGTCTGTGTCCCGTTACACAGCACCCTGCGAAAGGATGATCTGATAAAGTAAGGTCCGCATAAAGCTGACCTCCTCCGCTCTGGTGGAGGACGCTGCCTGCCGAGCTCAGGAGCCAGGTCTAACGTTACAGCCACCCTGGTTTCAGACGGTGGAATGGGCCCGGTGTTGGGTTTTTGCTGGAGAAGGTTAAGCTGTCAGCAGATCCTTAACGAGCTCTGAGATTTCCCTGTAAACTCTCAGTTAATGGGAGGGAATCCCTGGTGCGAGAGGGAGTCTTTTTGTTTTCCACCCCCTCCACTCTGACTGCCCTTTGATGAAGAACAAAACCCAGATGGAGGATGAGAGGAGGTTAAAGCAATGTACTGGGGGAGAGAGGGGAAAAGACGAGGACAGGCGGGCACCCCTGAGACTGGGAGACCAGTTCCCGAGAGCCCCGGGCGGGGCGGTGCTAGGAGCCGTCTCTGACCGGGCTGCCCTGGCGGGAAGGGGAACCAGTCCAGGTCAGAGCTGCAGTAGGGACCCTGGGAATGAAGAGGGGGGAACTTGGACCTTGAATTGCAGCAGTATCAGTAAGCTTGGCCATGTCCTTCCAGGCTTTTGGAGGGAGCTGGGATGGACGTGAGGGTGCTGGCAGGTGAGAAGAGCTGAGCTCACGAGGAAAGACAGCTCTTCATCAGGGCCAGGAGCTCTGCAAAGCGCTGCACGTGTTCGTGTGGCTATTTCAGCCCAAATGCCCTGCTGCATCCTCCAGCATGCCGCAGGCTTGCAGCTCCTGCAGAAGGGGCAGCTGAGGCAAAGAACCGAGTGAAAAAATTCCTAACAAATTGAATAAATGAATGGATATCCTGCTCCTTTGGATGGGGGATTAGAGGTTTCCTATCAGCTCTCTCTGCCTGTGGACAATGCCAGCCAGAAGTTGAATTCAAGCACTGTGGTTCCTGCCCTTTCCTTGTTTGAGCAGAGGCTGGAGATGAACGTTGGGAGCCTCTCTGCTGGAAAGAGACCATTATCCTGGAGCTCAGTCTCACTAGCTCCACACAGACGAGAATCCAAATCCTCAATCCCATTTAATCCCTGTGGCTACTTGTCCAGGCTTCTTATTTTAAGGCCTTCTTTTCATGGGGGGAAGGGGGGGAAGCGATGAAGTACATTGGGAAACTCAGCATCTCACGCTGGAAGAGGCCAAACAAATCTCAGTGACACCCCCAGCTCCCAGGCTGCTTTCTGCCCGTGATCTCACCCCTTTCGGAGCCCGGCCAAGCTGACTTCATGCATTACGATACGCCCAGGGGCAGCTTTAGTCTTTATTACAATCCTTGTCACATTTTATGGGTTTGGGGAATTATGTTCTTCCACAACTTTGCATCAGTTGAACTGCATAGCTGAGTTCACGTTACACCCCTTTGTACCGATGCCAACATGCCATCTTCTATAAAATCATGGAATCTAACTAAAAGCCCCCAAAAAATCAAATGCAAACTGTTTGTTTCAGCTGCAGGAAGGTACGAAGGGCTGCCAGAACAGAAACTCTGCTCAGGAGTTTCTTTGTGGATTCCTCCTGCTTGTCCTTCCCCTGCCCTGGGATGCAAAGATGTAAGCACAGGCCTGAGCAGCAATGACATACCATTGCTGCCTGCCATCTTCTGGTTCCCCTTCCTTTTGGAAACAGTTGAAGTCATGTCAATGTGCAGCATCAGTTTCAAAACCCAAGAATTCAGAAATTCGGAATTTCCGTAAAGATATGTCTGATGCCCAGACTTAGGTCCATTTTGGATGGACTTTGAAAAAGGTCTCTGTCTGGGGGGTCTTGGAACTGCCCAAGGAACAGAACTCCCATCTGTAACCTTTGCTCAAGTCACTCACAGGAAGAACTGAAACACGATGGTACCACAGGCGACTCTCTTTTCCAGACAGTATTTACCCATTCTGCACCTGCAGGCGTGGTGATGGTGACCCGCTGTACCGTAAACGTTCACAATCCACAAACCAACTCACAAGAAAACAGTCCTGGAAAAAAAGAACTGGTGTGTGTTCACTCTTACCACTGTGGATTCATTTGGCCTCTGATTCAAAGATACATATATTTCCTGAAAAGAAATGGTTTCACACACATACAAGGACCGGACCCTCCTCTTATCCCCATTTTTGTTTTCCGCATTTCTAGAGTGATTTTAAGGAACACACAGGCATTTGCCTGGGGCTGCAAATAAGCTTAACTCCGCAACAGAAACACAACAGCTTCCTGTCTCAGTTTCTGCAAACCAAAATAGCAAAGAGTTAGAAAACAAAGAAAAAAGCTATTAACTCTTCCCATGAGTTAAACAGCACATAAACCTCAAGAAGGCAGCACATGGGCAAGGATAAATGGGCTGTTGCAGCATTCATCTTTTTGTTTGTAGTAAATTATTGTGTGTAATTCATGTTTCCTGTCCATAAAGGCCAGAGGAACTTGAAGACGTGAATCCATTATAATTTAGTAAAGACAAAAACAACTCCTTTTGAGCCCATCTGGAACTTGTTTTTATGGTAATTGTTTTGGGCTCAGTAACAAGTTCAGGATCTAACTGCCCTCACTAATTGTTTCAAGAATAAACAGATGCTGTTTAAAAGCGGCAGCTCCCATTTTGCCCAGCACAGCACTCTCTGGGGTCGCAGGATGAAAGGAGCTGTGCGCTGTGTCAGCACAGCCCTTAACGAGCAGTGGCGCCCTCGCCAGGGGCACCCACCCCATCAGCAGCTGATGGGGCAGGGAAGCAGCCCCCAGTCACGCACTTGATGGGTGACCAGCCAGTGACATGTGCCTTCTGCTCTTTAACACCATTGGTATTTTGTTTGTAAATTCATCTGATGATCTTTCGCAATGTGTCCCACTGTGACAAGTCATACCTGGTCTGATGACACACAGCCACCTCCTCCAGCTAGGGCATGCAACAGAGAGGGCTCGTTCCCTGGCCACCTAACCCCAAGCCCCTTGGCTGGAGTAATGCACGAACCCCTGCAGTAGAGCACAAATTCTTTTCCTCATTTGAAAACAAAGATATCCGCCTGCTGCTCACTCTGAGAGACACTCACACACACAGTATGAGACTATACAAGCCCTGTACAAGGACTCACCCACCCAGTGGGTGAGATGTGTCAACGCCTGAGATCTCTGTTGGTCCCGGTGTAGAAGAGGTCGCTGTGGCTGATGCAGTGGCAGTAGGAACTGATTCAGAATGAGCAGCACTGAGCTCCCCTACGAGTGAACCACAACAGCCAGAGGAACCTTACTGGAAGGTTATTTCAGCTCTCAGACTCACTTCTCGGTGGCATGGACAGCAGGTGCCAAGAGCTCCAGATCGACCCCAGAGTAGTTGCTAAGGGTTTCTGCTCCAGTTTTGGAGATAAGGCTCCATGAACCCACTGGGCATAGATAAGGTGTGTAATCATAACTGCCTGAGGCACCTGAAATGTTTACTTTTCAATGGTTAATGGCCATATATAAATTCTTCCTCCTTCATTGAAGGATTTCCTGCCCCAGACCAGCTAAGTCTACAGTGTGATGGCTAAAGTCAGGAGAAAGTGAATCATACAGAATTACATTTGGTTTTTTGTTAGAAGGAAAACTAAAGATAGCACGTAGATCTCAGCCCTCATGTGATTTGCACAGGATTTGCTGTAAATCAAGGTTTATCTTATTTTTATTTCCTATGATTTTTAGTTCAAAAAATACAGCTTTGCATCTGGCATATCATTGGAAAGATCTCGCCTAAATCTCCTTGAGCAGAGCTGATCACATATCCAAATAAAGCATCTCTTCCAAAAAAGCTTCTGACCATGAATTGAAGACATCAAGCAAGAAAACCTCTGTCTCTGCACAGTTATTTTTTTCCAGTGCTTAATCATTCTTGTTAAATTCTTCTGTCTTGTGATCTGTCCTCTACCATAGGTCACCTACCACAGCTGTCAGTGGGGAATATCCATCAAGGTCCTTTATTTTGTAACACACATTTCTTAAGCCCTGTGGCCAAATCAGCAAGAGAACTGAAAAACAATGCTTGTGTCTTATAAAGTGAGGTCTGTGCTCAGCTCACCACCGCAGCACGTACAACTGAGCATGAGGTCAGCTGCTGAAGACCCCTACAAGGAGTCAGAAATGGTATTTGCACCTTGGTTTTCACCAGAGGCAGGACGATATGTCCTAGCCCAGGTGCCTCTCAATAAGCCAGGGGACAGGTCTAATAAAAAGCTTTATCTGCGGTGAGTGTTAAATAAGAAATCAGGATGGCTCTAACACTCTGACACTGCTGCGTGTATTTTCCTTTCCTCTGATGGGAACATTCAGTGACATTTAACTGCTATTTGGCAGACTATAAACACTCTTTTCTTGCACTCAGGAACAAAGATTTTGTTCAGCCAAACAGTTTGTTCTCTCTGGCCTTCAGGTCACCCAGTTTCAACCAACTGCCTGCTGTCTGATACAAAGAAGGAAGGAGATGGAATGGTTCAACTACAGCATGACCTACAGCTCACAATGGTCTGAGAAAAGGATATTTCAATTATTTTTAATGTTTTGGGCTTTCTCAGTTTTCCCAGAGAAGCACTATTGCTTATCAGGAGGATGAAAGTGCAGACAGCTGATCCAACACATAGAACATAGAGCTATTCTTCTGACATCCCACAATCCTGGCTGGCAAGGAAAGCAGAGAGTTCCCTTGGCTGTGTCGGTCCTCATGTCCTCAGTGGACTCAGCTCCCATGTACCTCCTCTGGTCTGGAAAACATCCCAGTGACTCTGTGTGGTAACAGAAGCTCTGTCAGCATTGGGTCCCTGCCCTGAGAAATGTCTGCAATGAAGCTCATTTCCTGGAGTTCTTATACAGTGTCTTGAACTTCAATAAATTGTGGGGTTTTTCTAAGGAACATTAACGAACTGCTGGAACTGAGAATAACGGTGTTGCGGCCGGGCACTCATTTCCTACAAAGAAAATCCCTGTTATCAGCTAAGTTCCATAAACATTGCTTTCACCATAAAGCCAGCAGACCTGCTGGATGTTTCTTGAGAAAGCTGCTTATTTGTACACGATGTTATTTGAACACTCACTGCCAGCTAACCAGCTGCACACACACATCTAGCCAGAGCAACAGCCAGTTTACGTACCTTCTCGAACAGGGAGGCTTGTGAATAGCCTGCGCCACAATCCACGGCATCTCACTGCTACCCACAGGACTTAGTTCATCTCCTGGAGCTCACCTGCTTTTTCCCTTCTCTGACCCCAGTCTCCCACAGGCAGTTTCTTCACTTCTTTGCACAGCTTGCAAGCTCTCTGGTTGAAGCCCCCCCAAAACACCAGGAATGGCTTTTTTCAGCACAGTTCAGGGAAAGTAGAGGTGAAATAAGGAGAGGCTCAAGGAAAGCCTGCTGGGATGCAAACACGTCTCCTGACAGCACCTGCCCTTGTGCATTGGTGTCCAGTGCCTCCAGTATTTCCTTTGGACTGGGATGAATACTTGCCTTTATCTTCTGCTAAATAGAAGAATGTGCTCATATTTGCCTTGGGAAAAATAAGACAATGCAATAGCCTAAGCAGGCAGTCCTTGACCAGGTCTTTGCAGAAGCATGTATTTCTGTGTTTGACTGCAACAGAAATGAGGCAGATGGATCGGATTCATGGTACTCAGGCTCAGGGAATGGATGGAGACCAGACTGCCTCGGTGAGCTGCATTCCTTCAGCTCTTATCCAGCTAGAGACATGCTTTGATGTGTTGTCTAAGGAGCTAGAAATGGAATCATCCTCATCTACCTCAAAGGCTTCCATGACACATCTCAGTGACTAGACCAGTCAGGGATGCTCCACTTGGAGCTGCAGGCTGAAACTCCTGTATACCATCACCTGAGGGGACAAAGACCTGCACTAGGTGGCCCCTGCTTGTAAGCTGCCAGGACAAAGGAGGAAGCTCTTGCCTAGTGCAGAATATGTGTTTTTCTTTCTGGAAGAGGTCTACCCAAACCTGGTCTTACTCAGAGCAGACAACAGGAAGAATCTAGAGGTTTCCTTTTCGCACGAGCTGCTGGTCTTGATACATGCTGCCTAAGCTACACGTCAGAGGCTGTTAACTGGTACAGTTGTGTACGGTTACGTCTATTTCCCTAGTGAACGAGTTATGGTCTGGGAAGCTGTTAGTAGTCCTCTGACCCCGCCACATGCCACAGGCCGGACACTAATGGCATGTTGGAGTCAGAGTCCCGTTTGGGAAATTTTGTACTTCTC
>NW_010407630.1:55646-58295 GCF_000710305.1 Buceros rhinoceros silvestris | reverse complement strand
CATGTTGGAGTCAGAGTCCCGTTTGGGAAATTTTGTCCTCCCCCTGCCACTTAGTGGCTGCAGCTGATGCAGCACCGCATCCCTACTATACGCATTAGTAAGAGAATACTTCTGTGATGTGGAACAGGTTTATATTTCCATTCAGATGTGAGTAGGGACAGAGAGGTATTTTAAAAGTTTCAGTTATTCTGAATATTTTGAAATCTGACAGGCCTCTCACAAATTGCACGCTACAGGATGAAATGACGGTAAAATACCATGATTACTCGAAAAGTCCAGGTGTTTTGCGAAGCAGCAGCTTTGCAGTTATTGCCGGCAATGCAATATGCCTCCGTGTCCTCTGGGATTCAGGAGGATACACCATTTCTTACTGCCAGGGAGGACCTTTCTCTTTCACAGAAGGACACAAGCCTGCCATTGCTGTTACTGCTGCCTGGCTGTCTTCTGTCTTCTGGAAAAGGGAACCAGTTCCAGAACAATAAGCAACAACAACATGAACCAAACCCATTACACAAGGCCTGTCGGCTACTCTGTCCTGATTGCTGACGCAATGCTACATATTATGTAGATATCTTACGTATGATGTACTATGCACTTTAATGTAATATATGATGTAATATAGACTATGTATTACACACTTTAGAAGCAAAAAAAAGTCACATGGCATATGTAAATGTAAAGCCCTCTACCTCCTGTGGAATGAAAACCAGAGCTGATGGTTTGGTGACAAAATCGAGTGCTGTAAGTGTTGCCGTTTGCTGTATGCCAGGCATACAGGGAGGGAACAGGACTGCAGCCTGCTGTGCATCAGTGGACAGCCCCTTGTCAGCAACAGCTGGAGTGCCTGTATGTCACCAGGGCAGAGACAGGAGTCCGGAGAAAGGGCTTGGCGCAGTGAGGGATTTGAAAGAGTTGGGGTTTGTTCATTCCCGTCACTGACAGCAGCAAGGGAAATAGTCTGGTTTGTCTTTCAGATCCTAAGTTGGGTTCCAGGACAAATACAGTCAGGAAAAAAATCCGGTAACTTCCTTCTGCTTTGATCACACTTAATCAGACAAGTGCTACTGGGTAACTGTGCCAGACACTTTGAGGAGGAATTTATGCCATAAACCATAGTGGCCTTCAAGAGGATTTAGACAGCTCTGCATCTAGTAGAATCATTTCCCCAAACTGCCATCTACTTCCAGCAAAATTAATTGAACAGTCTTGCTAATGAACATGCAGCCCTGTTTTGAGAATGTTAATCAGCTGGCAAAATACCTGCCAAGTCAAGTGTCTTATCCTAATGTAATGGGTGACTAAATACACATTCCTGTGCTGGAGATTTAAATAATCCTTTAGAGCACTGCTAAGAGTACCAGAGGCTTTGGCACACAGAGGAAAACCTACCAAAGAGGATGAACATGCTTCAGAAACTGGTAAAAAACATCTATTTTACTATTACTGTTGACAGATCATTTTTTAAATTTTGATTTTTTTATAAGGTTGTATAAGTACTATCAGGTTCTTGTAGAATTATTTGTCCAACTCATCACAGTCCTTGGGATAAAGCTGACAGACTAATGGCTCTCCTGGCAACTGCACGGCACCCGGTGGCTGGGACACTAGTGCAGAAGCCGGATGTTAAGGAAGGCTTGGGAAGATCACCCTGTAAATACAGCTTGGCTCTGAGCACAGAACTGTTTGGTGGCTCCTGAAGGGAAAAGCAAATCATTTTCCATGAGCTCCTCGCCACTAAAAAGCTCTGTGATGCAGGACCTGAGAGGGAATGTACTCCATAATGAAAGCAGGGAAATGAGTGTTACATTCCTGGGCACTGTGATGGAAAAAGAAATGTGCTGTTATAGGGAGAGGAAACCTCTTTCACCTGGAGAATAGAATAACTGGGAAGAGCTGAGATACCTGCTGCACAGTCCTTAGCTCAGGTCACAGTAACAATATAGGGAAATGGTGTAGCCAAAGAAAGTGCAAACAAATCTTAAGTTTGGCTTAATTTCTGTCCTGGAAGAATATCCTGTCTCAGGTTGGTATGGAAGTTAGTTACAAGAAAAGGCTTTGAGGAAAGAAAAAATCTAAGATTACTTGAATTTGTGATTTTAGAGGTATTGTGAGACTAAGTAAAACTGTTGTTTTCTTTGGTAGATGGTTCTGCAAGAAGAAAATGAACAGGCAGAGCAGGAAAAGCCCCCCAGCTTTGGGTTATCTTAAGTTCTTAGAGCCAGGAGGGTCACAGCAAAAGACAGTCTAGCCTGAGGTGCCCTGCACTAACTGGCGAACAGCCAAGCCTGAGCATGGGCTCTTCATGAGCTGTCCAACTAGGAGGGATTCACAAGCAGGGGACTGGCACAGGTCACCCTGGCCCTGAGCCACTCAGAACACTGTGCAGGAGGAGTCAGGCTAAAGGCTGAGGGCCCGGGTAAGCTCAGAGTCGTCTTGAGACATGGGAGAGTGCTCCCAGCCCATGGACACCATCAGGGCACAACTGGCCGGTCACAGGATCTCATCTACAGATGGGGAAACTGAAGGCATAGGCACAAACCACGTGTGAACTGATGACGATGGAGGGGTGACACAGCGAGAGACCAGCCAGCAGCCAGCAGTATAAGAAATGGGCAGTGCTGATGAAGTAAGATCCAGGAGACGGGAACG
>NW_010407630.1:42877-55599 GCF_000710305.1 Buceros rhinoceros silvestris | reverse complement strand
CAGCGAGACCCCAGCCAGCAGCCAGCAGTATAAGCAATGGGCAGTGCTGATGAAGTAAGCTCCAGGAGACCGGAACGAGGCACCAGACCACTGTCTGCCACATATTTCACCTGTATCATAACACTGAAGCTCTATCCCTTAGCTAGAAGTGAGGCAGAAGTCATTGAACTTCGGCAGTGCTTCTTGAAGCATTGCATTGTGTGAGTACAGGTTTTTGTAATGAATTGAATTAATTGAAGCTGCAGAACCAGTCTTTACCAGTATTTACTGGTTTTGCAGGGACGTTTTGTAAGCATATACATTAAACATTAAACCAAAGACCCTTGCAGGCCTTAGCTCCAAAGCAGGCACACATTCTTTGTGAATGGCGATGAGTCATTAATCCTATTCTGCAGTGGAGGGAGACAGTTTATAAATCTGGGGGTTTTTTCTGTCTTTGGCACTTCCCATTTTACAACAACACTTGTAGCTTATTCTAATCTTCACACCCCCTGAAGTGTAAATGGACCTAACGTCTGTTCAGCCATTTTAATCTGTGCAAGGAAGCCATCCATTTTCTATCTTCCTCAGCTTCAGAGCAAGATCCTGATCCTGACAATATGTGCTGCTGGAATTGGAGGCACTTTCCAATATGGTTACAACATCTCCATCATCAATGCTCCAACCGCAGTAAGTACTGCGAGTCTGAGAGCCTCCTTGCTGCCCTCAGTCTGGCTGTGAACAGCGGCCTGCCATGAAAATATGCAGTCTGCTAATACTGAGGGCGAGATGGGAAGGGTGCATTGTTCCCTCTGCATACTTTGCATCTCTTTGTTCTCAAGAGCTGCCCTTGAGTGGGACCTCGTGTCACAAGAATTTACTCAAAAGCTTTGTTTCAACTGCTTTAGCAAATCTAATTCTAAAGTTTGCCAACCTGCATCCTTTGAAATTGACATTTGCCCTTAAACTCAAAGTTGAACCCCTGACATACATTTTTAAATTATGCAAGATAGCTACACACAGATACAAATCAAGTGCAACTTGTCAACTGCTGTAGTTTTATGCTCTTAACACTCTGTTAAAAACACATCTAAGAACTGGGGGCCATCTTCAACCAAAGGTGTGGAGGCATGAACACAGAATAAACAGACTGTTAATAAGGAAGACTTTGTGTTTCTCAGTGTCCTTCATCTCCATGTGATGGTTACACAGCACTGTCCTTCCCTCTCAGTTCATCCAGACGTTCATGAACGAAACTTGGCTGGAGCGCACAGGCGTTCCCCTGGAGAGCAATGTGATACTGCTGCTGTGGTCTTTCACTGTCTCCGTGTACCCTCTGGGAGGACTCGCTGGGGCTGTTAGTGCTGGTCCCATGGCCATTGTCTTGGGAAGGTAAGAGGGTATTGGATTTTAATTTAAGCTTTGCAGTTTCCAAGAGGAATTTTTAATCCTACAGTACAATACCCACTGTAGTTAAAAATTGTGAAAACGTTTTCTATCACAAGTTATTCTGCCATTAATATTCCTAGCTGGCAGGGAGAAACTACCCAATATGGCAGTATTTCACGTCTCAAAACCTAGTGGAGAGCAGTTCTTTTCCCCACATTACCTGCTCATCATATTCTGACCCAGCTGAAGTGCTACAAGGATTTCAGCTCAACTCTGTATCACAGTAACCATCACCATCATCTTTGTGCTCATTTTTTTGCCACCCTTTTAAATAGGAAATCATGATGGAACAGACCAAGGATTTTTCTTCAAAATGAACTGTGGGAATTGGTAGGAATGACATTGGGAAAACAGAGGATGCTTGCAAAGAGCAGTTGTTGCATCCCAAATTCTCATGTCTCACAGGCTATGTATCCACCTTTTTGACTGAAAAAATTCCAGGACGTATTTTTTAAATCTTCTCAGTTGCTGTTTTCCCCCTGTGCTTGAGTATCTGAAAAATATCTGTGTCTCTTTTCCTCTCTTTCATACTCAGCTCTATCCCCAGTTCTCTTCAGAAAAGCACCCACTGTTAGTGTTACTAACATAAACTAATAGGAAGTTAGATTTTGCCTCCCTCTCCCCTAACCCCAAAATTTTCTTCTATGATCTAACACTTTGGTTCATTCCTCTTATATGATGAAGCAGGCACCATTAGGGTTTGAGGTGGGGCTGGAGGACTGTCTCCATGACTCACTTGTTTCGTGGTTGTGAAGATCTGGAAAGCATATGGCTTCCTTGCCCAGTGAAAAGTATAGAGATTTCACGTTATCCTGCATTAGAATAAAATCATATCCCATCATGAATAAGAGGAAGAAAGACTGACTGCTGAAGAATAGGTAGGGCAATGAGTTGGGACCAGAGAAAATTAGTGGCTATTATGGGTCAATAGAGCTCTCTGTTTTTTCCTGGGTTTGGACAGAAATACTTCTGGAACACATGAAACTTTCTGACAAAAGTTTCATAATGATCATACTACTACATGAAAAATGCCTGTTTCAACAAATCACCGATTGCAGACCAACACACACAAGACTTTCTGAAGCAATACTCCTCTCCATTCAAATGGGACGCTGTGTGAGGGCAAGAGCCACGAATCCCATGGTGCTTCCAGTGTGTCTAAAGCCAGCACTGCAGGGACACCCCGTGGTCATGCTGCTAGTTGGAGATGACCCTTATTGTATCAGTGACGCGGACTACCTGTGAATGCTGAGTCCTGTTGTCATAACAAAACACCAAAACTGCTGATCTGACATCTGCACACAGACACCTCGCATAGAGCTTTGGGTATCCAGGATGTTCTGCAGTGGAGCTGAGCAGCCCACCTTGAGCTTCCAGGCATGGCAGGTTGGATCTGCCATGCGAAATGTTTAATCCGATAGCTAAACCTGACACACGCGTGCTCACACTGTGTCTTTTCTCTCTGAAGGAAGATGTCCCTGCTGCTGAACAATGTCTTTGTGATCATAGCCGCAGCCCTGTCAGGATTCAGCCGAATGGCAAAATCCTTTGAAATGATTATGCTCAGCAGATTTTTTACTGGTGTGAATGCAGGTATGGCAACACGAGAAACAACACAACAAACACGGTAACAAATATCAATTAGAGATAGAAGATATTTAAAGCGATTTATCCCCTAGTCTGACCAGGTACACCCGTGTACATGAATGAGGAAGTGGTGAATACGCATTTTAAGTTTTGCTTCTAAGGACTTTTTTGCAAAGCATACCCAGGCAGGTTTTTTTGTGTATACACATGAGTACCTGTGTGCACTCTGCACACAGGGAGGGGAGCCCTGGAACAAACTGAGCTGAAAATCAATCCCTATCTGTTATCAGTCAGTCACTAGCATGAACATCAACATTAAATCTTTTATAGAAGTTCATCCAAGGAAATAATGATTGATACAAGCAACTTAAAATAAGACCTTACCCCTGAAATGGGGGACTAGAGGGAAGCATCACTTATAACCTTGGATTTGGTGCTGAAAAGCCCATAGGACTGAGGCCCTGGCAAGTTTCAGTTTCATCATCCGCTGATACTTGTAAGTATGAAAATGTATGTTTAGTAGCTGATTCCATGAATAGGAGTGAAATGGAAGGTTTGGGTAAATAATAAGCACCCCATATGGCCTGAAACTGAAAGGTCCAGCTGGCAACCTTGAGAGGCGGCTAACTGAATTTGTCCTCATCTCCTCTGTCTACAAGCTGAGGTCAGCATTTGTCTGCCTTGTCCAGGTGTCAGCATGAACATTCAGCCCATGTATCTGGCGGAAAGTGCCCCAAAGAAGCTCAGAGGAGCTGTGGCCTTGACCTCTGCATCGTTCACAGCCCTAGGGTTGGTGCTGGGGCAGGTTGTTGGACTTAGGTAATGTACAGCAGAAGCAGAAGTTTATACTTATTACATTTTTCTTCTTTTTTTTTCCTTTCTTTTTTTCCCTTTCTTTTTTCCCTGTTATTACCCCTCTCTTTTCTTTCTTTTCCAGTGCCCACATGCAGCAGAGGATGCTGGGCTCTTGTCAGGGTGTAAAATGTACTGTGCAAATTATGTGGGTTTTTTTCTCTAGGGACCTGCTGGGAGGGGAGGAGAGCTGGCCATTCCTTTTAGCTAGCAATGTGGTGCCTGCCCTGATCCAGCTCATGGCTCTGCCTTGGCTCCCTGAAAGCCCCAGATACCTCTTGATTGACCGTGGAGATGAAGAATCCTGCATCTCTGGTGAGTTTGAGGTGACTGTTATCCTCTCACTGAGCATGTGAGATCTCTGACAGGGCAGATAAACAGTGAGAAGGTTGACTGCATATTCTTAACATATAGTCCAGCAGGTTGAAATATAGACTTCTTTCCAACACAAATAGCCTGCCTGGTGACTCTGCCAGCCTCCTTAAATCACCATGAAAGCTTTAAACCCAATGCCATGGCTATCTCACTAGACCCACGGATAATGTTTCTCTAAACTAGAGGAACATATTTGGTCTGTACAAAATATGTGGTGCCATCAGTGTTTGTAATTGCTGCTGCAGGTGGTGGCTGGGTTTGTATTTGTATGAAGAACCATGGTAATTCTGAGTGCAGATGAATGTATGCTTATCCACATCCTGCTTTTGTGCACAGACTTGGACCCCGACCTTTTGAGAATGGTGCCACAAGTTTTACACGTAGGAATTGTCATATCAAGTTCTAGACATGATCATTTCCCCTTCCAAACTAAAGAAGCTTCTATAATCTGAATTATTTTTGATCTTTTGGGGTAATTGAAAGGCATATTGCTACGAATGAATTTTTTTCTGCAATGGTAGGGTCAGAAGGTGGGTCTGGTGTTCACAATGGTGAATATGTTTTGTAACTATGAAGTGAAATAAATGCTGATTGAAGAGATCATGACTGAATCTGAAGCTAGTTCACATTAAGGGATTTGCTTAGATTTGTAGCATACAAATCCCCATATACAGAGTGGCTGGAATCAGTTTTCAGCGAGTATGTGCTGTGTACCAAGAACATCTTAATTGCCTGCATTTCCCAGGGAAGGCAGTTGAGATCTGAGCCAGAAGCATGGCTGCTGAAATGGCACTGGTTGGACATACTCTCATGTCAAACAACGGTGAGGGATTTGCACTCCCTTTCCCCCAAATCCTTCAGGTTGACTGCACCACAACTGGCCATCTCTGTGAAGGTAACACTATGGTCACAGACTCTGTCCTACAGCTTCCTGCAACCATCACTTGCTGCTTGATCCTTCACCCTGCAGAGCAGGCAAACTGAAGGTAAATTTTGGGGGTTAAGAGGTTCCCTTGTCCTTGCAGCACTGCAGAAGCTCAGAGGGAATGGTGACCTGAGTGCAGAGCTGGAGGAGATGCTGGCTGAACAGGCTGCTGTTAAAGGTCAGAGAGCGAAGAACCCTCGGGAGCTCTTCCAAAATCCAGCTTTGAGGTGGCAGCTGCTGAGTATCGTCGTGCTGAGCAGTGCCATGCAGCTCTGCGGGAATGATTCGGTGAGCAGCCTGGCAGCCATGGCAATCAGCAGCAGTGCTGTATTGCAAGATATGGCTTCAAGCTCTTGGGTTTAACATTCCCGTTGCAGGAAAAGAACGGGTAATGGTCTGCCCTGCCTTTGGAGTTCTTCAAACCTCAGATACTTGGTTCCCAAAGTATGCCTTGGCCTTATGGCAAAATTCAGAGGGACGCTGTCAAAACAGCCTGTATGACAGCACATTAGTCATTCTCTGTGTGATCCTTTAGTTAAAACAATGGGATGTATTTTTAGATATTTTCCCTTACTTCTTTCTCCTCTATTCTCTCCCCAGATGTACTTCTATGCATCTTACGTGTTCCAGGAGGCCGGAATTCCTCAGGACAAAATCCCATATGTTATAATCGGCACTGGGAGCTGTGAACTGATCACGTCTGTCACTTGTGTGAGACTCTTCATGCACTCCGACTCTGGTGACAGTGAGGAGGCCGTTAATTACAAATTTTGAATTTACCTTGTTTTTTATGCCAAGGAAGTCCTCCACACACAGCAGCCAGGCAGTCTCTCAGCACTCATGTCCAGACAGGTTGATGCAGAAGTGTTTTGTCAGACACTCATCTCCCTTGAACACCTTTCTTGCCTGACTCCCAACAGCAGATTCTTGCCTTTGACTTTTCTGGGTTTTGCTAAGAAGTGGACAACTTAAAGTAGTTGTAGACTGAACTAGGCACAGAGTATTGAAATAGGAAGAGGGAGCAGGTGGGAAATATAAACACAAGTTAAATATCTTACTTTATTTCACTGTGTTACTTCGTGCAGAACATGATTATAGACTACGCTGGTCGGAGGCCGCTGCTCCTGGGTGGATATATCTTCATGGCAGGATGGGCCATTGTCTTCATGGTTGCTCTGAGCCAGCAGGTAACAAACTTTACTAAATGATTAAAGTGGAATGGAGTTGGGCTTTGCTGTTTATGCCTGGGGTGTTTAGTGGCAGCAAATAAGTGAAAGTGCCCTCACTGGTTTTCCGTTGGTCTCTGTGGCTGTAGACTCAGATCAGCTGGATGCCTTACCTCAGCATGGCCTGCATTTTCGCCTATATCCTGAGCTTTGGAATTGGACCAGGTCAGTTTCCTCAGTGTTTTCACTGAAACTTGTGGGTGCTGCAGGGGCTTGGAGATGTGTTCAGGCAGCTTATGGAAACTCTCAGAGCCTCTTTAGCCACATCACACTCAAAGGAATGAGGCACCTTCTGCCAGCAGTTTTCATCTGTTTCACGGGAGCTTGCATGCCCCTGGTAAGTCAGTGCTGTGCAGGGACGATCTGTGCTGTTCTCTGTGTCATCTCTCCTTACAGCCATCTTGTGATGGTACTTCGAGGTGATTCTTGTCTTAAATTGACAAGATTTTGATTTGTTGCCCAGTTAGTCAGGACTGTAGACCAACTTTCCTATCGCTTCACTTTAACCCTAGTGATTGACAGCTACATCATCTGCTTATTTACTTGCAGATACCTGGAAGCACAATTTCCATATCTATTTGTTAGCCTTCCAACATGCATTTTCTTTACAGAATCCATTAGTTTCCGTGCTTTTGGGGGCAGTGCACAGGCTGTGTGTGCGCAGATGTTTGCACAGTGTGTGACTAGATGTGAGGCTCTGTTTGCTTACATGAGTTTGAAGGAAGACAGGTAAGAAAAGAACCAAGCTGCCAGGGTCGCGTGCCACATGAGCTGCCCATAATTTCTTGTCCCAATCCCTACAGTGCCATAGGGTTAAATTAATTATAAGATATTCTCACAGTTGGGTGCTAGTGAGAATAACGTCGATTACAAACCTTTCCCAACAGCTCATTCTAACATGAGAGTATGAATAATTAGCCAATCCTTAATATTTAACCTGAAACTTCGCTGCTGCAGTTAATCTCTATTACCACTTGTTCTGACATTGTGGACTAATGAAAATAATGCACTGAATAGTAATTTACTGTTCTTCAGTACTTCATGCTGGCTTTGCTTGTTAGTATATGTTCTCTTGTTTCTAATATAACATTAGCAGTATTATTAACTTTCTTGCCATTTCGTTTTCCAGCTGGTGTAACAGGAGTTCTGCCCACAGAGGTTTTTGATCAAATGTCCCGGCCAGCTGCTTACATGATCTGTGGCTCTCTGCTCTGGTTCAACCTATTTCTGGTCGGAACAGCCTTTCCATTCATTGTGGTGGGTTCCCAAGGCAAAGCAATCACCTGGAGCTCGTCAGTGTTTCCACAAGAAAGAGGCTCTGATAGTGACCAGGAAAAGAGACAGGGCCTGGGATACTTCAAGCTGCAATATTCTATACACAGCAAGATAGCACTGCCGTGAAAAGTACCTTGATGAGGAAAGTGGTCTGAACTCCTCTAAACCAAACTTCCTCTATGTTCCCTATGGGCGTTGCTGATGTGAGGCTGGAATCAGATTTTTTGGGGGCATGGATGATTAATATTCCTCCTCTGTCCTCAGCTGAGAACAGCTGGGACAAGCGATGTGATATAATTCTACTTGGCCAGACCCTGGCACTGTTTCCTCAGGTGATTCCTGAAGTGAAAGGGAGCAGAACTCCACAACAGCCAGTCCTGTCTTATTTCCTGCTGTGGGTCACCATTCTATACAATTAGACATAGAGAGAAAGACAGAAAAAATACTCTTTTTGCTATGTCAGATCTCCCAAACTGTGCTGGGGAGCTGTTGAATCCAGGCCTGTGAGACCCTCACCAGGGTACACAGAAATGCTCCCCAGGTGAAGTTATTCCACGCAGGAATTGGGATTAGTGGCCTATTCGTCATCGTACAGAATGTTACCAACACTGTCTTGTTTTTTTCCTCTTTCTCAGAAAAGTCTAGCGCATTTCTGCTACGTCCCATTCCTGGTGGTCTGCATCTGCACTGCACTCTATGTTGGGTTTTTCCTCCCTGAGACAAAGGGAAAGACCTTCTTGGAAATCTCAGAGGAGTTCAAGAAACGGAACTTCAAAACTCAGACCCATGCGGGTTTTTATAAAGGTCCTGAAGAGATCAAAACCACCATGTTGTAGCAGAAGAATGGAGGATGGTATCGGGGGGAAATTCAGCAGTGGCTGTGTTGTCTTTCAGGGGCACAAAGAGAGAGGCAGGGTTAGGGGCAATATATTAATCTTAGGTTCTTAGGTTCACCTTGAAAAGATACACTGGAACTGGTAAATCCCAACCAAAGTTTTCAGTTTTTAGTGCTAAGTAACATACGCATGTTTTAGAACCCATATTAGAGAGTGACAAAATAATGCCTTATTCTCTTATTATCAAACAACACCAGGCAATGCTTTAGCAACTTTCTTCTGAACTTGTTCTATATTTCTCCTCCACCCAAACAATAACTTCCATCTTTGTTTCTTTTTGCCTCAATCTGGGCTCTCTAACATGAAATTGAATATGATTAAGTTCTGTTTTCGAACACTGGATGAAATTCTTAGTACCTTGTCTTGGTGCTCCTGTTGTTTCTGTTATTAAGTGATTTCGAATAGACCCGTAGTTGTTGAGCAATAGTGAGCAGTTCATTATTTTCAGCTCTAAAAACATGTGACAGATGGATTAGGAAGAAAGCTTCCAGTACTTGCTAAGTGGCTTATTATACAACTGACTTCTGGGCATTTTTTTTAGACTATTCTGGACTGGTTTTCTTCATGGCTTGTTTGTTGTCTTCCAGTCCAATGTTGTAAAACACAAGTAATTCTCTAGCCCAGTTTGTACGGCTGTCGCAGACACTGCTGGTGCAGTGTCTGTACCTACAACTGGTAGGGTTTTACACCCGCACCTTGCCAAGGTTCGAGTGTGGAGAGGAGCTCTTATGGCAGCTGCTTCTTTTGGATATAGAGCTTTAGATCACAGCAGTACATTCTCTGCAGCCCATTCTTGTCGTCTCCATAGAGCCTACTGGAAAAGACCCAGCTGTGATTCTGCTTCTTTTCAGCTAACCTGGTACAGAGCTGGGCAACACTCCTCATTTAAAACTGCCTTTCACAGGCATTTGGTTGACTGATCTGATGAAGTTTCTCCCAATTTCTTCTCAAAATCATAATCGAGACATCTCTTTTCTTTTTGCTTTGTTGGTTTGAAAGTCACAGCACTGCTGATGGTTGCAGTAAAGAAAAATTTCAAAATAAGTAATTAAAGGTTCTTTCTGTGTATTTTTGAAGTGCATTTTCTTTAAAAAACAGCATTGTTGAATGACAAGACTATAAATATTTCCAGAGTATACTAGTGCCATGCTGGGCGTGAGTGGAGCAGCAGATCTATTTCTCAGAAGAGGAGTCTGTGCAAGAGCTATCTTTCACTACCTAAGGTTTATAACGTAGGAAAAATAAAACTAAACTTTTGCTTGTTTGTGGTTGCTGCTATTTTAGAAATCATTCATATAAAGACATGGGCAAGAGCAGGTATCTCTGTTCTTGAACAACACTGAGATTTTGAAATACACAGGATTTTGACAAGACAATTAAGAGCAGGACTCCATGGAGCTGGGAACTGTAGATACTTTTCATTTCTGTAGTTTGGAGAGAGCAGTGAGGGGCAGATGGAAAGAGTAAAACACACGGTGCAAGCAAAAAGTGCTGATACCATCATGATGGTATCAAATTATTCTGTCATTCCTTTGTTGAGGATCAGAGAAAAGACAGGAGACAAAAGTAAAGCTGGGAAGACACGGCAGTAGAGAAGATGCAGGCTAGGAAGCACGTGATGGACTGAAGAGACTGCCTGGGCAGAGGAAGATGCCTGGCACAGGCAGAGAGAAGAAAGCATGTGAGACACGCCTGTTCAGAAATTATACATACTTTACTGATGTCCTGAGTTTCAGAGCCAGTCCTGCAAGTACATGTCAGCAAACACCAATTCCAACTTCCTGTATTTTTTCTGACTATGGCCTGAAATCAGGTATCTTTAGACTGATTAAGCAAAGACAAACAGTGGTTACATTTTAATTGGTCTAATTGGTTACATGTCAGTTGAAGCATTTAACAAGTTGGTTAATTGTTACTGATTTAAAACACATTCAACTGAAAAAATGTATGACACTTGTTCAGGTCAATTTTCTTATTGTGTAAAGTGTCAGGCAAAAATGCATCTTGAAAAGTAAGCCTCAGAGACTTGTACTTCATGTTACTGTTTACAAATAAACCACTGTGCACTGTTGGATTTGATTAATAATCATCAGCACCAGAGAAAAATAATTACTGCTGCTGTCCTCAAACAATGCTCTTCTGCACGAGCTGCCTCTCATTCCAACCCAGCTGGAGCTGGGGTTCTTCCAGACACCGAAGACATGCAGCATCCCAGCCTGGGGAACCTCAAGTACGTTCACTCACAAGGAGAAGGAATTTCCTCTTAAGCTTTTTGAATAACTTGTAAAAGCCTTTTAACAGAACTATCTTGAAGACTGCTAGATAAAGAGGTCCTTTGAGAATTATGGATTAAAGATGTAAGTTATTTATTTTAGAGTCAGGATTTAAAACTGACTTTCATCTTTCCTAGCATCAACCATGTATTACAGGGACACAGACCTGAACTTTTAGGCGATGACCATTACTCTTAAAGTGTCAGCTGATCCTGTAATTCAGGAACTGCATGTGCAGGCTTAGTAAGGCCTGGTAAAGTCAGGCTTCAGAAGGCTTTGCTGTACTGACACTCTTTAGAGCAGTCAGGAACTTTTCTCTCCATTGTGATAACTGATTACCCAACCTATGACTTGGGGAGTCCAAGCCAGCCTACTCTGGTTTGCACCAGTCCCTGGACTTTGGCTTCCATCAGGTCCTTTTCTTATTGCCCTTTGCTCATCTTCTGCAGCTCTTACTGTGTGTCACCTGCTCCTGGAGTTTCTCTTCCCCAGTGACCTGGCATGAATGCATAGCATGCAAAAATTATTTGCGGTTTCATCAGTAACCAACACAATAATGACAAACCAAACAGCAAGAAGCTCATGACAAACCAAAGGGAGTGCAAACACTGAGAGAGAATGAAATGACGTGTTGAAATATTATCTCAGGCTCCTCTTTCTCTATATATAGAGCTACTTTTTCCAAAGTGACCAAAGAAAGCATCAGGAAAGACCTAGTCTGCAAGCGGAGATGACTACCTTTGCATGCAAGTTGGTATATGTTTATCTTTTATTTTCCCCAAATAGAATTTTTGCAGTGCACATTTTTTTTCCTATTCTGCTATTCTGAGACCTGTTGCATTAATTAAGAAAGAAAAATAAATCTGTTTAAAATAGTAATATGAGGTCATATCTGAAAAATATCAAATGACTTGCAAGGAATTGTTTTTAAAAAACAAAGAAAACTGGGTTTAAGAGCACATTTGTATTTAATGTCTGATACATAACAGAGGAAAACAAACCAAGGGAGTTCAGAGCACAGCAATGAAAAAAAGCAACATGATTTGTTAGATGGAGGAGGGCTGAAATACTAAAAAGACCTCCACAATAGAAGAGATATGAATTACAAAGTATCTGAAAGAAGTAAACACCAAAAGATGGAAAACAATCCCTTCCAGTCAGGAAAGTATAGGAACGAATACACAGAAAAGATAAAACAAATATTTTTTTTAAATCAGTTTTAGGATGAAAATTAAGTTAAAAAAAATCTTCCTGAATTCGGAATTTGTTAGACTGGAAAAGTCACCCAAGAGATGGAACAGAAAAATCAGGCTGTGGTGGTACAGAAAGGGGATGAGACTAAGAAATTTGCTGCAGGTGCAATACAAAACTTGCACTTAGAACTGAGCTTACTGATTTTCTGGCAATGGGGAGTTTTGTGCTGAATGTGTGGTGTTTTTTGTAGCACGAAGGATAGTAGTAGAAACCGAGAATCTCATTTCTTCCCAATATTTTGACAAACAGGAGATTGTTGTAATATAACATATGAATGTGCCAAACGCCAGATTTATCCAGAGCTGTTTCCTTTGAAGCCAATAATGTTGCAACATGGATGAATTTGATGCCCACTCAAGCAATGGCATTCATCTGATTAGAAATCAAATTGTACATGTTTGTTGGTCGTTGTTCAGCGTTGCCTTTGAGAACGATCTGTTCCAGAGACAGGAGCGCAGCATCACGTCACCATTGCTGGACAGAGTATCCCTAGGACACTCAGTAACAGAGCGGTGGCAGTGGGAGGGATGGGGCATGCACGTCTCGCAGTGCCACATTGTGGGGGTATTATTTAGCGTCCTGTCAGATAGAGTTTTAAGAAAGGGTGAATAAGCTATGAAACCAGGAATGC
>NW_010407630.1:42200-42751 GCF_000710305.1 Buceros rhinoceros silvestris | reverse complement strand
CATGTCACCAATGAGCTAACAAGTGGGAAAGGAGGAGGAGGAAGGACAAATAGATGGAAATCATGCACATAATGCCTGCACATTGTACCACGCTCCCACAACTATCTGCCCTATGATAGTGCAGATCGAGGTGGCCAAAGCTGAATACAGTAGCCCTGAAATCTGTAAGTGGGTTCTGGGAGACAGTATGAGCTTTGTCTCCTCAAATTTCTCACTGTCCTGTGCTTTAGTGGTTGTGGTCTTCTACTGCAGTCTTGTACTGAGCTCAGTGCACTGAGCTTGTGCTTGGAGGAGGCAGGTGATGCTCTGGCATTACCTCCAGAGTTTCTGGGGGTAAAACAGGAGAGCTGGGGCACGTCAGAATAGCAAAACCAGCTTTGTTTGTTGTTTTTATTTCCTGACAGAAAATGAGCTACAATCTCTTCCTGCTGGCTTTTGTCCTGGGCATTGGTGGAGGTTTCCAGTATGGGTTGCAGATCTCCGTTATCAATTCTCCTGCTGAGGTAAGCATGGGCACCTCAAAAAATTGAGCTACCAGCATGGATTTCAAT
>NW_010407630.1:32786-42063 GCF_000710305.1 Buceros rhinoceros silvestris | reverse complement strand
TCCTGCCTCTATATGCAATCAGTAACTTTTTAACTAATGCTCTCAGAACTAGATTTATTGTGGTTTATTGGTTCTAAGAGTAGCTGCTATTGCTCTTGTGTTTCATGGGGTTTTAACTTCTGTCTGGTGTGACAGACCTGGGAAAGGGTAGAATGAGTGACATCTATAAAGTCAGCCAGTTACCCCTTACTGAGTTGGATTGCTCTCAGGGCAGTCTCCTCTTTTCAGTGCTCAGGGAGTCATTTGTACCATGGGCTTGGCCACATACACTAGGTCTAAGTGACTGTCTGTAAGGTGAAATAGGACAGGGAAGGGCTGTAGCTCTAGAGATGAGGTCAGCACTGATACCTGCAGCTGCAAAAGGAAAATTAGGGGAGGTATTTGTCCTCCTGAATAGTGCCAAAGACTATTACCACATTGGGAGTTCTCATCAAGAATGAAGGTGCCATGGAGATCATAAGAAATAGGTCAGAGAGACCCTGCAATGGGCCACATCAAGGGACAAATCCTCTGATCTCACTGAAGTCAAACCTAAATTTCACCCACGGCATCAGAGATGATGCAGCAGGTGGACAAGAGAGACAGACAGACAAGCGGGAATGGTGGCAAAGATCAGGTAGCGAAACATTCAGGGTTTAGCACATAAACAGAAGACCAACTTGCCACTCTCAGTGACACCCACAGTTGTTATTTAATTTATATTTTATTTATTGATACATTTATTCATTGATTTATTCATTACATCCTGTTGCTGAAATACTAACCCCAGGGATGTTAGTAGCAAAATTCCTTTTGATTTCACTGGGGCTAAGGTGATTTCAACCAAGGGGTCAATAGAAATGTATCAAAAAGACCTCTAAGTAGGTAAAAGAAGGAAGAGATGTAATTACGCAAAAACATGTTAACTGAATCCACTGGTTTCTGGTTTTCTTTTAAAGTACATCAAAAGTTTCATCCGTGAGACCTGGCTGAAGAGATACGGCTCTTCTCCCAGCGAAGACATGATTACACTGATGTGGTCCTTTGTTGTGTCCATTTACAGCATTGGAGGGCTTCTGGGGTCCTTGTCTGCTGGGTATTTGTCTGTTAGATTTGGAAGGTAGGAATAATGATTACACTAGTCATTTCGTTTACACTCACAACTGAAAAAATAAGTGGCTGTGTCTTGGGAGAAACACTGCTTGTGAAGTGGCACTGTGAGCAGCCCAGAGCTGCCTCAGATGAAGGATCAGTTCAGTGAAGAAATACAATGGCAAAGTTGGCCAGTGATCACAGAGAAAATCATACCCTGTGCTGTATAAATTCCAAAGAGAATCCAGTCCAGAGAAATCACATGAGAAGTGCATGAGTTTTATAGTGAATTTCACAGACAACTGCTCACAAAGCTTGTTCTTCAGTGTAGATATCGGCTCCATTAGAGGCATCTAATCTTCAACTAGCTTATCAGTCCATGTGAAGGTTTTCCCATTCCCATTTCCCATTTCCTTCACTGCAGTCACTGGCACAGAGTTTTAACCATGGTACAATTCCTGCCACTTCTGTCAGGCTGTGAATTACACAAAGACAATATTTATGCTCACATCAATTTAAATGGATTTCAGGAAGAAGGCCATGCTGTTAGCCAATATCCCTTCTCTGCTGAGTGCAGCTCTGATGGGCCTCAGCCGGCTCTGTGGATCCTTTGAGATGATCATCGCTGGAAGATTATCTTCCGGAGTGTGTGGAGGTAAATTAGCATTCCTACCTATGGTATTAACTACTTGGTAGAGCAGTGACTGAGGGTCACAGGACCTACCAGACTGAGTATACAGATCACAGATTTTTACTATACTCTGCAGGGTCCTAATTGCTGAGTTCATTTTTAACTGAATAGGAAATCACAAGCATAATTAAATTAATCACATGTAACATCTCCATTTTTCATTATTTTATCTTTACATCCAATCCATATAAAAAGTACTGCCGAGTACTGCCGTGAAAAAGCCAAGACATGCAATATTTCAGAGGAGCATGCTCACTCAGTAGAAAGCTGACCTCTTTTGTTTCTGATGCTGCTTGTTGTGGCAGATACTGCCTTCCATATTGCAGGCAAAGGAATGGTTTTCCAGCTGGGCAAATCTAATTTCCAGATGCCTCAGAAGATTACATTCTGTCACTGTTTTGATCTCTGAGCAATTGGATAAGGATAATACCAAATGGCAAAAAAAAAAAAGAGGATAACAATTAATTCTCTGAGCAAATGGAAATACAACATTTGTTAACTTCTTGGGTTCAAGGCACACAGCGTCCTGAGTCGACACTGAAATATATGATCCGAGTTTAAAAGGAGCAACAGTAATCCTGTAGATGTGGCTGTAGGAAATACTGTAAGAGAAGGCCAGCCTGCTGAAGAACAGGTTTCCCACGGGAACATACTTGCTTAGTGAAATATTTAGCAAAGACACAAGGCCATGGTACTGGGAACACGTTTCACGTCATGCAGGCACATGATCAGCATGGTTACCTCAGAGCCTAACCCTATATGCTTTGTCCGTAATGGTTCCCTGCAAAACACCAGGCTTGCGGAGTTTGAATTGCTCTAACAGCCATTTGTCACTGCAGGTATAGCTCTGACTATCCATCTCATGTATGCTGGGGAATGTGCCCCACGGAAGCTCCGCGGAGTGGTTGCCCTAACAGCTTCTACTGCCATTGCTGTTGGAAAGTTTGTAGGATTTGCTCTGGGTCTCAGGTAAGGGAATTTGAGACCTATTTAATTTATTCTGTTATTCAAATATATGCATATGTCAATGCAAGCCTATGGACAGGCAAATCAGCAACTGTTTTTCGGTTACCCTAGACAGCCAGACTGAATTAGCTTAGCCCAAATTCCTGACTTAAGAGAATGGGAAACAGAAATCATACAAAATATTTAATCCTGAAGAACAACGTTGCTTCCTAACAAAGACAGATCAAAATAGAGATAATAAAAACCCTTAGCAGGTTTCAATAGGTTTGAAAGAAATCCTTCTTCTGTAAGAACCGGCCTTTACTTTTTTTTTTTAGGAGAAGCAGGGAATATCAGAGCCATCCAAACTTTCTTAAAAGTACGTAAAAACCTGCACACCCACACATCAAACAACACACTCGAAACCAGAAACCTACAGCGGATTCATTCCCCCTAGCACAGGCTCCTTCTGCCTGTCCTGTTCCCAGGACGTTTGTCACTGGCCACAGCATTCTCAGCTGCAGGAAACCGAGTGGCTGCTGTTCAGGGCAGACGGAGCCAAGGCTGATAACCCGTGGATCCTGTTTTAATAGTGACTTAAGACTCTGGATCAGGAGCAGAGGTACCAGCCACTGCAGGTTCTTATTTCAGCGCTTGTGCCGGGATCCTGCTCGTCCCCGCAGGCCCTCAGCTGAGGCAGGAGGATCAGCCAGCCTTGCTGCACTCACGGCTGAGCAACAGCTGGCAACCCTCTGTACCTGGTGTGCTGCAGGCACAGCACACTGCTCTCCCCTGCCACCTCCCACCAAGATTTTCACTATTCGCGGCTGAGAAATGATGGAGACTCCTGGGTGAGAGCTGCCAGGACACAGGCAGCAGGGACAAGGGACCACCCTGTGCCCAAGTGTGCTCACATAGCCATCACAAATGGTTGCTCAGCAACTCTCGCTCTGCTGGTTTTCTTCCAGGGAACTTCTTGGAGTAGATGCTCTCTGGCCCATTCTCATGGCAACCAATGCACTTCCCGCTCTCATTCAGCTTGTCACCCTTCCCTTCTTCCCAGACTCTCCCCGCTACCTGCTCATTGACAAGAAGGACAAGAAGGGGTGTATCAAAGGTAAGGAGATGGGTCACAAAGCATTAATTTCAGCGAAAAGTGGAAAACACAGTAAAGCCCCACATAAGTCTGGAAGAGAGGTATAGTTGGGAAAAAGACTGCTGGTCTTTTGCCTCTGACATCAGCTTCAGCTTCATCGAAAGACATCGAAAGCCTGTTCTGTTCTGATATTAATTCTCTCTTGGCACTAATATTACCTTCACCATCTACCAGGATCCTCTGAGGGACGTGATCACATACAGCTTCAATACTAATTCTGCCCTAAACAATCAGGGTGTGGATATGGTACCTCTGGCTCTGTGTAGGAAAGGGATGCTCCGTACCGTCATGCCACATCCATAAACACTCCAGTTCTTCAGTAACCCTACCAGCAACTACTGCCATAAACAGAGAAACAGGGGCGTTAACTATCAAAAGAGAGAGAACTCTGGGTGTAGACATTTTTTGATGCAGGAGACATTTTTCCTTGTCTGTTTAGGTGTGTGCATTAGAACTGCACATTTAGCAGGAGGGAATTCAGGGAAGGATTGGTAAGAATTCAGGCATGATTTATATTGAAACACTGCAAGCTGCTATTGGCCAAAGGTGAGGTTGTGGTTAAGATTTATGCATAAAAATAGATAGCACTGAACTGGGTCTGTGTGTAATCTGAACCCAGATCTCTAGGAAGTTCACACAAGCAAAGAGTCTGAAGCTCCAATAAGACACTCTGCAAGGCAGGAAGTAATCCTCTGAATCCATGTCTGTGCTGGTGAGCTTGAACCAGGAGTCATCTTCTCTCTTCCTCCTCTTTCAGCTGTGAAGCAGCTCTGGGGCGATGGTGACCATATGGCCGAAATAGATGACATGGTGGCAGAGCAAGAAGCCATCCGTGGGGAGAAAGCTAAGCGCGTTTGTGATCTATTTCGTGACAGAGCTGTCCGCTGGCAGTTCATCACTCTCTTCCTTGTCTGCTCATGCATGCAGTTGATTGGTGCCAATGTGGTATGTGTGCCACTTTTCTCTGCTTTTTAGATTGCTTACAGTTTTTTGGCAAAAAGTAAACCCTGCAATGAGTAGTAAAATGCTGACTACAACAGTGACTGTAAGGAGGGGATCCGTTGTTACTGTTTATTTTAATCTTTTCCCGTGGAAGTCTGAGACTTGTGATAAGTCGAGAACTGTGTTTTAACAAGTGTCATCTGAAGGCATCGCCATGGATTACCCTGTTATGATAAAAGTATGGAAGGGGATAAAGTAAAATCTCAAATACAGAGCAAGGAAAGAACAGTGTCAGCTCCCCAGGGTCTCTGAGCTTCAGAATGCACTGCCCAAAAGGGTTCAGCCATTTCAGTACAAACTGAGTCAGGTTTGCAAGGTACACTGACAGTGCATTTCTCTACTCTTACCTCTTTGGGTTTCTTTCCAAATCCTTTAACTTTGTGCTTTCTCAGATTACAGACAATTAAAACATGCCAGTAATATATGTGACAGTTATTGATATATACTATCTCATATACCTTTTCTCTGGAAATACCTCCATCTACGTGTCAGTAGATAGTATTGAGTATTGGAATGGTTATTGTATAAAATGATCTTATAGTAAAAGCATAAAAGTTTCAAAATCCAGATTAATTTTGCAAATTCAGGAAGACTTAAAGATTCAAAAGACCCCTTTCCATTCCCACTAGCATGCACAGCAGTATCTATATCATGAAAGATCAGTAGAAATTGAGCATATTAACAGCTTTAGGATTGCCTATATCTGGGAAAATAGTGACTATCAAAATCCCTGCAAGATGATGTAGAAAGATAATTTAAAACACTTGCTTAGTACTTTCTGTCCACATTTCTGTATGATCCTCATCCAAAGTTCATGAGACACTAAAACATATGAAAGATGTCAGAGAGAATTATAACCTGCAACAAAGGCAGTGCTAAAAGCAAGGAAAAAAAGAACAAGGCTTTACTTGTTACCGAGTTCAAGACAGAGCCGCTACTAAAAGTTGTTCTGCACAAAGAAGCCTCATGAAAATATAGAGGAATAGTTACAGAAATCAAGAAGACTTTATGTTTTGTTAAGGCCTGTTTTATTTTCTGTCAAAAAAAAAAGAGAGAATCTAGTGTAAACATGCCCACATGGGTACTGCCTTCACCCACTTCCGTTCTTTCCAGGTTTACTTTTACGCATACAATGTCTTTATGAAGGCTGGAATCCCTCCTGATCAAACCCACTATGTCTCCCTGGGAGTTGGGATCACCGAGATCCTCACTACGGTCCTGTGCGTAAGTGGCTCTTCAGCTGAATCCCAGCCTGTTGGAAGGCGTGGTTCATTTCTATCTTTAGAACTACTGTAAATGGAGCTTCAGGAATCAAACTTCTGCAACAAATCAACTGTTGTGCTTTGCACTCATTACACAAAATCATCTCCACACACCCTGCAAACATGGGCAGTTATTTTCAGTTTATGGGAGGACAGGTGAGTCTTTCCTTCAAAACCATGACCCAGTCTGAGCTGGCCTTGGGTGTCCCAGTTGCCCCGTGTAGGAAGAGCAGATGACAGTCCCTGTGCCCACTTGTCAGTAGGATTCACAGTGGCCATTAATGCTGCAAGCATTTCCACATTGCTGTCCTCCCTGGCTATCCTTTGCCTGCAGAGTGCCACCTCAGGCCTCCTCTGCCTGGGCAATGCTCCCTCCAGCCCTGCACTTCCCCACCTTCCCCCAACTTCCTGTAGTTCTTGGTCCTGCTCATCCCCCCCAGATGCCTTTGCTCACCCTCCCGGAGGAGGTACCACATCCCAGTCCCCAACTCTTCAGAGATTCCCTGCCTGGATGGTGAAGGCAGCTACTGGAGCAGCTGACCAGTGCCTGTCTTTGAGGTCTGTTCTTTGGAGCTGACGGCGTGTCCTCCTGGTTGCAGGGTTTCCTAATTGAGCGTGCAGGGAGGAAGACACTGCTGTGGAAAACCTACACTGTTATGGCCTTGGCTTTAGGGCTCCTCACAGTCACTCTTTCACTACAGGTAAGATCCCACTTACGCATTAGAGCTGTGCCCCATCTTTGTGTTTTATTGTATGGCAGATATCATTACTATTTCCTTCCCCCCAAATAAATTTTGGTGGAAGCAGAAGTATTTTGGGGCTAACCATCAGACTAACAAAGGGCTGTTCCCAGCCATGTACATGCAGATTAAAGGAAATAACTTTATACAACCATGATCACTGCCAAGACTGTCTCCTTGTCACGTTTCTGGAAGTAGCGGAAACAAATGTATGGTTAACATTGACATACTTAGGAGTGGTGAATTTTTCTAACAAGCTGGATAAATAAAATTTTAATTTCTGGTTTTATTTGCTCTTCATGTCCTGCCATAGGATTCCTTTCCCTGGGTACCGTACTGCTCTGTTGCACTCATCTTTATTTTCATCATGAGCTTTGGCATTGGGCCAGGTTGGTATTTCCTACTGGAATGGATGCGTATGCTCATTCCTTCTCCACTGCATCCTTTAGGAGATGTTAGCTGTTAGTTGTTCCACAGTTAGCATGAATCCCCATTCCTGATTCAGGGCAGGGGTAGATGTTCCCCTCCATGCTGTGCTAGGAGGTAAAATTTCATTTCATATTGCATTCCTACATGCCTCCCTCCTGAAGAGCCAAGCAGCACCTCAAACACTTCCAGGTCAGTTAAAACCATTAACTTGTGTAGCATTATGAAGTGTGAGTTACAGAAGCATCTTGCAAAAATTCTAAACTTCTTTTTTTCTCCCACAATTTTTGCAGCTGCAGTATTATGCACGTTGCCCACAGAAATATTTATTCAGTCATACAGACCATCTGCTTATGTTTTTAATGGTGCTACAAATTGGATCCAACTCTTCATCATTGGACTTTTTTTCCCTTTCATTGTGGTAAGCAAAGCAGGGTGTTCTGTTTCAGCTCCGAGAAGGTTATAGACCCTTCTTGAACCCAGGGCATACTTCTCTTTTTCAACACTTCATTCAAAGGAGAGAGCCCAAAATAATTGCTGTTTTGATGGTCTCTTTCTTTTTATCCTGATATCTAGTGAAAGTGTAGCAAAACCACGAAATGTTTCTAACTCTACACACAGAGTGTGACACTGGCAAACACTGTCAGATGCCATATGAATGTCGTGAGGGGTTTCCTTCTTTCCCCCCTTTGTCCTGAATGTGCAGCTCCTTTGGGGTTAATGTGGAAAATGGGCAATCCCAGAGATCCCACCCAGCACTAGTAAGTAGCAGGAAACTAAAGCCTTTGCAGTTTTGAGCTGGGCAAGGAGGGACAGAGCTAACACACTACATATCTTCCCTCATCTAGCCCTGACTGAGAAGGACACAACAGAAAGGAAGAGCAATTGAAGCTCAGCACTTCTCTGAATTGTCAAGCAATGACATTCAGTATCTGCTGAGCATAAAACTGTTTTTCTTAAAACAGGAAAGGAGAATTAGCTCATCCTACCACTCAGTGCCATTTCCCAGGTGGAAGCAAGCAGGAGTTACACTGAGTCTCTGACCAAGTATTTAGCAAATACAAAACCAGAAACTCCATATCGCAAGAAATAAATCTAGATCAATTTATATGAACATGTTTTGTCTCTTTCTTTTCCTATAGGAAGGTCTTGGTAGTTTCTGTTTCATCATTTTCCTGACATATTGTCTGTCCATGGCTATTTTTGTCTTCCTGGTGGTGCCAGAGACCAAAGGAAAGACCATGCTGCAGGTCATGGAGGAGTTCAAACGCCTGAACTACCGTCGAAAGGAGAGACAGACAGCCCTACAACAGAGTAACTGCTCAGTGGTGACTGCTACTAGACTTTAATAACAAACTCTCCACTCCATATTTTTCTCTTATATTACTGTAGTGCCCAGAAGACTCACTAAGCAAGAGAGAATCCATTGCTCCAAAAACAGCACAAATGTGTATTTTAAATATAATCACCTGCAGTGTAAGGGCGCAGGATGAACTTGGTAGTCCTCTCCAACTGCTGAAATATCTGCTGAATTAAATCCACTGCAGAAGATTGAACACGGTGTATAAAAAGAAAATCTTTGTCAGTTCCTGCAAGTTAGCAGCTGTATAAACTGAAAACATGGATCTGATATTTTCCTTACCAAAACCAGGACACTGCAGTTATTGGGGGAAGTGAGTGTGGAAGGTTCAGATGTACAGCATACTTGTGAGACTGAGAGAAAAAGAAGAGTTTTCACATTGAAATTATCCACTCCTATTAACAAGTCAGTGCTGCTGAGCAGCACTTCTCTTTCCAAGAGAAGATGCTTCAGACCAGATGAAGTGTTTAGCTTGTTAATCCAGTGGAGGAAGAGTACCTTGTCTACCAGTAGACAGAATCTGTGTGCAATGTTTAATGTTTGCCCCCTTTTACAATTTTACTTGAGTGCAAGCACATGGTATAGGGGCAACTAGGACTCTCTTGAGGAGCTTATGACCTCCTG
>NW_010407630.1:18750-32771 GCF_000710305.1 Buceros rhinoceros silvestris | reverse complement strand
GGGATGGGGGGAGCCATTGCTATTTCTGAAGAAGGAAGCTGTAAAGAAGGTATAAGGTCCTGGTGTAAAGAAGACACTACAGAGAAGCATTCAAGCATAACCTGTCACCTGAAGCCAAACCTCTTGCTTGGTAATAAATCAGGTACATTACCTTGATTTTGGAGGTTCTTCTATTGGGACAAACAGGGACATGTGAGCCCTGGATGGGGGGAGCCATTGCTATTTCTGAAGAAGGAAGCTGTAAAGAAGGTATAAGGTCCTGGTGTAAAGAAGACACTACAGAGAAGCATTCAAGCATAACCTGTCACCTGAAGCCAAACCTCTTGCTTGGTAATAAATCAGGTACATTACCTTGATTTTGGAGGTTCTTCTATTGGGACAAACAGGGACATGTGAGCCCTGAAAGAAAGCATGAGCAAAGAAAGCAGAACTGCAGGAAATCATGAGTGGGCTAATCCACAGAGAAGGGCAGGTTCCCCTTTGTTATCGATGACTATGTAACAAGTCTTCAGCCTGGAGTTTGTTCATGTCAGAGAGAAGGAACACTGCGTTTCAATGGGATTGAGTTCCCAAGAGTAACTGGTACTGAGACAAAAAAGAGCGATGCTTCTCCTGGAGAATCCGGTCTGTGTGTCTGAGGTTGCTTCTCTCTTCAAGTCTCTGAATGCTCCACATTTTCAATACAGAAAATGGTAAAAAATGCTTCAATTTTTGTATTCATTGCTATATGATGTGACACTCTCTTGCTCTTTATGCTTTGCAGTTTGATGATAAAGAAATAAAAAAACAGTGACTAGGAAAACACATCCTACTGATCATGTCTGGATTTGGTTTTCACTGATTGAAGAGTTAGGGACAGAGAAGAGCCCATCTCCTGGGAGTGTGTTGTTGGGATCAAGAACATTGTGTCTGTCTTGTTCTGGAAATCAGATCTTCACTGCTCACTGTTGCAGGTGCTGCACAATAAAGTTTGAAAAAGGACCTGAACATTGAGCACCAGTTTCTTTCCAAGCTCTAAGGCTCACGCTATTTTAGCTCCACACTGTCTTCTAAACAATATTTGTAGCAGTGCCAAGAGCTAATACCAAGAGCAGTGTTCTCCAACACAGCCATTCTTCTTAAGACAATCATCATAGTACAAAAAAAGCCAGACAAAGTTCAACATTTCAAGGCCAGAGGTCCCAGATTGCACAATGCCACAGTAAGAACCAATATATGTTCCTCATTCTGTTCAAAAATGCAAGGAGAAAAAAAGAAGAAATATTTAAAGTGTTTTGAAAAGAAAGTATGAGGTAAGACCTTGATTGGTTTTTAGTGTCTTAGAAGACACTAAGAACTCAATTCCTTATACATGTCACAGAATCACAGAATCATCTGGTTGGAAGAGACCTTTAAGACCATCGCGTCCAACCACTCATCCTGCACTGCCAGGATCCCTAAACCAAGTCCCTCAGCACCACATCTACACGTCTGTTAAACCTGTCCAGGGACGGGGACTCCATCACTTCTGTGGGCAGCCTGTTCCAATGCTTCACAACCCTTCCTGTAAAGAAATTCTTCCTAATGTCCAACCTAAATGTCCCCTGGGACAACTTGAGGCCATTTCCTCTTGTCCTGTCACTTATTACATGGGAAAAGAGACCAACCCCCACCTCGCTACATCCTCCTTTCAGGTAGTTGTAGAGAGTAATGAGGTCTCCCCTGAGCCTTCTTTACTCTGGACTAAACAACAAGACCAGTTCCCTCAGCTGCTCACTGGCTCTCTAGACCCTTCACCAGCTTCATTGCCCTCCTCTGGACACAGTCCAGCACCTCAGTGGTGCTTGAAAACTGAAAATTGAAGAACAGTGTGCAAGAAGAGATGTTACAGCTCATCTACAACATCAAGTGGCTTATCTCTGTAGTAGACTGGGCAGGAGGAAAACACACTTTAAGCTCCTTGTCAGACTTCATTGCCCTCCTCTGGACACAGTCCAGCACCTCAGTGGTGCTTGAAAACTGAAAATTGAAGAACGGCGTGCAAGAAGAGATGTTACAGCTCATCTACAACATCAAGTGGCTTATCTCTGTAGTAGACTGGGCAGGAGGAAAACACACTCTAAGCTGCTTGTCAGAGAGGTGAAGAGGGACTCTGCTCCCCTGAAGGAAAGCTGGTAGCACCATCTGACTCCTCACACAACAGGAACACACAACTGCTCTAGTAGTGCGAGTAAGGGGGAGCGCTCCCAATACAAGAAGGCTAAACATTTACCAACGTTGTTATCAGCTTGGCATATCTGGGTCTTAGAATAATTAAACCAGCAAGAAGAGGCCCTGGCCAGTGTTGGAGGAGGACATAATTCACTGAAAGCCCCATAGTTAGAATTTAACTTCTGTGCTATGATCCCAACTTCCTGTAATCTAAGCACAGAAAACATATCTCTCATCTGACAGACCTGAAAAGGGCTCTCAGAGCGGGCAGATTTTCAAGGCGAAATGGCTGGTTTCCTCTCAGACCTGGTGAGTATCCCACTCCTAGCCCTAGTCATTAACAGCAGCATGAGCTTTAACAGTTATAGCAAAGAGAATCAGTCTTTCTTGTAATGAGCAGCAGAGCACATGCTTGGGACAACACTGATTCAGCAATAAGACTGACTACATGAATTCTCCAGAAAATATATTAGAAATACAAAAGAGTGAGAAGTTAAAAGAGGACCTGGGAAACCAGGAAAGAATAGGCATTTTGAGGAAGACAGAGGAAATAATAGCAGTGAAAAAGACAAAACAGAAAACCCCTTCCCACTCTACTGCCCTTCACTCTCAAGGATACTTGGGGAAGCCTCATCTGTTTAGAGTGTGACCTGACTAAAAGACTGAAAACATACTTGCTTGTGAAGAGTGCACGTCATGGAAACACAGCATTTCAAATAGGAATCATTCAAATAGGGATGCTAAAAATGTAGTTTCCTCTAGGGATAACAGAACTGAAATGTAAAAACAAAAATGTGTTTTAAGAGGCCAGAGCTGATTAATCTCTGGTAACAATGTCTCTGAGGAGGCAAAGTTGAAGGAAAAAAATAATTTATGGAAGCTGAAAGTTCTTACTAGTACAAAAGCAACATAAACTATCTGAATAAGGCTTTTATGATTAATTTTATCTCTGTGGCTAGCAGAACTAATAGAATTAGAGAGTGCATCTCTTTAGGCTGATAATAACCAGGAGAGGAACTTAAGGGAATTGCAGATTTGCATCTTTCAAACCTCCCAGCAATTCTGCTCAATTGTTGAAAAATTCAAAATCGATTTTTGCATTTCAAAGGTTTTTTAATCATAGAAATGTGGAGATATAAGATCTCGTAGATTATCTCATGGTCTGAAAGCCACGCTGCTATCAGGAACTTAGGATGTGTTTCATCATCTTTGGCAGGTTCAATACCGGAAGCTATTGCTAATGATTGTGGTGTTAGGAATTGGTGGAACCCACCTATCTGGTTTTCAAATGTCTGTGATCAATTATACTTCTCTGGTAAGCAAAGCCTTCATAAAATTTCATCTGTAATTGCTCTTCACGGGACTAGGCCTTATACTTTGAAAATGATCTAAAAATCTGTTAGGTGTTGCTCTGTCAGTTTATTCACAGCTCTTTCCAATGCCAGACTGTCCACTGCCAAAGGACAAAAAGAGTTTGCATGATTGTTAGGAGGTGTCCTCCAAAGACAGCTTCCCACAGAACTGTGTGGAAAGAACATATCAGAACAGCCTCCTTAAAGATCATGCCATGGAGAAAAATTATTAAAAACTAGCTGATTGAGCCTCAGTCTTCAGTTCATCCCTTTTCTCTTTATATTCGCTACCTGCCGTAAGAACATTTGCACTTTGCTAGAATCAATAAAAGGTCACAATATTTTGGTGTAGGAGAGACTAAAGAGTATAACTAATCTGTGAAAGTTTCTCTTACACTACTAGGCTGTATGAGAGGAAATATCAATCCCAATTTGCAAATGAGTGTCCCATAGCCATGCTTTTAGTAATGATCATTAATCCAACCTTTTAAAGTTGTGAACATTATGAAGAACTATTGTGATTAGTGCCTCCATGGAATGAAAATCTCTCTTTCTGTCCCAGTACATTCAGAAGTTTATCAATGAAACTTGGCTGGAGCGATACGATTCTGTGCTGCATCAGGAGACACTCACATTATTGTGGTCCTTCATCGTGTCTGTGTACTGTGTAGGCGGAATGATAGGGTGTCTGTGTAGTGGGTACCTGACTGCAAAATATGGAAAGTAAGTATATTCCCCAACCGCTCGCTCATCAGGGCTGCAACGAGGGAAGCAATTAAATACCACTTTCCTAATATAATGGATGTCAGAATACTCATTGCCCCCTTCTGGTGCAGAATTGACTCCACTCAGCATGTACAATTACACTCTTGGACGTTAGAGAGAGAAGAATATGCATCTATTTCTGATGCCCTTGTCAGAGTTTTTTGTGCCATACGATTCCTGTATTTTTTCTGAAATTTCAGTAAAAACAAATCTCTGAAATTTTTTATTGTACAATAATGCTTTAGGGAGCCAAACAACACTGCAGAAGTGAAGAAGAAGCTAAACATTCTGTAGGCAAAAGCTTTTTTGTTAAAAAGCTTTTAAAAAAATTATGCAGGTTCATCCCTCTGTAAGGGTAATTGGAGTTTCAGTGAAGATAAGCAGAAGTCCCTCAGGCCACACTCAGAACCCTCTCTTCAAGGGTGGCCATAACAGACAAAGCCGGAACTCTCTAGTTTGAGAGAATCAAGTTCTCAGTGAAGTTGGATTTGCCTTGTTCTGGGGACACATACGGTGTTTGAGATGGGAGCCTGGTCCATAGGAAAGAAGTGAAAAAGACCATTCCTTGTCAGTATTTATGCTGCAGGAATTTCCTTCAGCCTTATGGTGAGCTCACATAGAGTTAGCATGGAAAAGGAGAATTCTAGCTTCTCCCTTTCCACTTCCCTGCAAAGATATCATGACTCTTCATAATGAAATATGGTTGTCCTATTTAAACATGCCCATGGCTTGCTCTGCAAATCCAGAGAACAGGCAGATATTAGTCAAAGATGAAAAAGTAAAACATGGTTCATACCCATGTGTTGTTTGCTGTTGCAGGAAGAAATGTCTGCTGTTCAACGACATGGTCCTTATCATAGCCACACTGAATACTGGCTTCAGTCGGAGAGCCAAGTCTTTTGAGATGATTTTGATTGGGCGCTTCCTTGAGGGCTTCAGTGCTGGTAGGACTCTCCACTACTCCATGTTAATGTGACTTCTTTGGGGTGGATACAGAAATCTTCCTGCTGGGAGTACCAAGGCATGCACAGTAACCCCAGTGGAACAAGGAACAGAGGGGGAAAAGGTAAGATGAGCTGTCCTTTGCCTTCAAGAGGTCTTGCTGAGAGAGAGATCTGATGGGTTAGATAAACATCTTGCTTAAAGGTACATTTTCAGCCTATTATCATGGAGACTATATGGCAAACAGTTCAGAAGAGAGGAGAGAGCTATCTTTAGCTGCAGGTGAAATGAAAAGGGACCCCCCCCTCTCTCTTGCTTTCTATCGCTTTAGCTCTCTTGCGTCTTCTTCACTTTAGGAATAAATATGAATGCCCATGTTCAGTACGCTGGAGAGATCTCACCAAAGAAGTTGCGTGGATTTGTAAATGTGACCTCCTCTGTGTTTCTTGCACTAGGAAAAGCTGTAGCAAGAATTCTTGGATTACGGTAATTGTGCTACTCCTTCTCATCCTATTTTCTATTTATTTGTCTTCTGCAAGGCAAGGAAATGTTGTTCTCCCAGCCCTAGAAACAGACATACAGTAAGGGTGGGGATTAACCCATACCAGTCACTGAGGTTTCCATGTCATTCACTGGGGAGGAAAAGGCCCTTCTCTTGAGAAAGAGTAAATCCATCTCTGGAAGTACAGTCTCTCTGCTGAAGTTGATAAGAAAATACTGTATGCAAACACTCTTGGTAAACTTTTGAAATCTCTGTTTAGTTCTTGATAACGTCAAGCAGAATTGCAGTATCGCTTCAGAGGGCTGTTGTGGGAATATTCAAACTGCATTGATCTTTAGAAAATATTTAAATTATAAGAAAAATCTCAGTCTTGCAGTATTTTCCTTTCCTTAGCCTAAACATCTTCTATTTCAGTTTATCTTTTCAAGGTCTGTATGTACATTGTTTCTCTTTAGCTAGTCTAGGATCTAGAAAATACCAAACTAGTTATAGACTGTTACTGTACTGGACTGTAAATGTACTCTGATGTGCTTTCATAGAGATCTTCTAGGAACTGAAGACACGTGGAATGTGCTCTTGTCCTTCTCTGGGTTGGTGGCACTGATCCAACTGCTCTTTTTGCCATTCTTTCCTGAGTCTCCTTCCTATCTCTTGCTGCAAAAAGGAGACAAGGCTGGTTGCTTGAAAGGTAAAATAAAACTTTAGAACCTTACTTTCTTAAATGCTAACTCTTGGGAAAGGGAAGTTAATAGAGGGAACCAGCATTTCTATTAGCTAGCTACAGATTTCTTGGTAATTACATGATTAAAGTCCTCCAGACTAAGCAGAATCATCAGAAATACTTAAGATCTACCCCTAAATACTACAGCAAGTCGAAAGCCATTTTCCAGGGAAGTCTCAGCACATTCCAGTAAGCAACGGTCTAGTTCTTTTCTCAGTGACTGATGAATCAAAGCATGAACTGAACTGCAAATGTTTAACGTCATTAAAAGTTGAAAAACACAGAATTCTGGGCAGATCAGATGATGGAGGAGTATATTTAATTCTGTCTCTTCTGCAGCCATGAAGCAGCTCTGGGGAGAAGGGAATTTTCACTCAGAATTTGATGACTTGATGAAGGAAAAGGCTCTAACGAAAGGCATCAAAATCATGAATGTCCTAGAAGTGCTGAAAGAACCATCTGTGTATCCGCAGCTGAGTACCATGGTCCTCCTTTTACTGAGTCTACAGCTCTGTGGCCTGAGTGCAGTTGAGTACACCCTATTTCCATGCTTATATCTACTATTAAGTAACCAAAGTGCTGCTACTCCAACTTGTCACTTCCCTCTGCATCTACGTTATTCCTCCTCATACAGAGCCCACTGCCTGTGAAGATCTGTGGTATCATCACTAATATTCTTCATACCTTTAAGGGAGCTTCTCAGGTGGGAATACAAGCAACCCAACTTGGCAGAAGTTCCTGCAAGGGCACAGTTGTGTTCATTTCCCTGGTGGTATTACCAAAGGCTCTGTAGGAGAAAAGGCTACCAACACCCAAAGGCTTGCTGCATCCCAGAGACCTATCTATCTGGACTTCCAGCTCCACTTCCTTTGACTTCTGCAGTAGCAGATAATCAGCTATTGCCATCCAATTCTCATTCCATTTGATAATAGAGATTTAGCCATAAAGTAATTTCCTTTCAGTTATTTCCTCATAAAGTGGCTGAGTCCAATACAGCCCGAGCTAATAGTCATTCTCCTGGATGTCTGTCTTATCACTTGAGTACCAGTCTCTCTCCATAAGCCTTGCTTAAGCCTGTGCACTCTGCTGGAGTTTGTTCATTACAGTTGCCAGCGTCATGGGCAGAGGAGGCACCTCTGTGCCCTTCTGACAGGGACATGGTGCCCAGTCCATCAGGGACTTTGCAGATGAGCAGCTTCTGCTTAGCAACTGGAAAAGGATGCCAGAATCCACTGTTTGTATGACAATGTGTGGTCTGCTAAGACTGTTATCTGCTTTTCTTTTTCTTGAATCTCTGTCTTGTCCCTTTCCTTTTCCTCTTTTCCAAACCAACATCTTTTCCCCATGCCTTACAGACAGTATGCTCCTTTCAACTCTTTTTTCCCCTGGACTTTCAAATCCCTTGTCTTCATCTCCATTAACCTTTTGATTTTTCACATCTCAAGCAGATATGTCACCTCCAGCCAAGCCCCGATAATGTACTGCTGCTTTTGCAGTGATGACAAATCCAGTTCTGAGTGATGCTGGACAAGCACATACCACACCTATTGACTGCTTCATTTTGAAGATGTTTCTTATTTCCCAGATCACCTTTTACACATCAGACATTTTTCAGACAGCCAACCTGCAGGAAAGCATAATCCCATATGTATCTCTAGGAGTTGCGATCTCTGAGCTCATCTCTATCATCTTCTGTGTAAGTCAGACCTTTCTGGGACTTTAAGAGTTAAAGTACATTTGAGTTGAGTCTAACCTTCCTTAAAGAAAATGAATCCTCTCTTGATAAACTACTTTATAAATCTGTAAAGTGGTTGTTACCATCTGCTTCAAATTTTGTCCCACCTTTTACATTACTCTTCCCATCTTCACTCTCCATAATTTCTTATAAAAATCCCTCTGTTATTCATACAGATATAAATGAAATGTCATTCAAACATAAATATGTATGCTTATTTCCATGTATTTGTGTATATCTATATATTTGAATGGAGTCGTAACATGCTTCTGTTGATTAGTGTTTAAAAAGTAGCTGCAATGCTGGGCAGTGACAGTAACTCATAATGTTAGAGATGCTGGAAGGAATTCGATAAATAAATTTGGTACCATTAAGATTTGTGTTCTCCAAAGTCAAAAGAACTCAAGAAGAACGCTTGATTTGTTGGACAGCTAACACCTGCATTTTGCCATGCTTCCAGATACATGCATTCTTTTTCTACTCTTCAGAGCTCCATTATCGATCGTTTTGGACGCCGGGTGCTCCTGTGGGGTGGTTACTTGCTGATGGCACTGATACTGGTGTTGCTTGAAACAAGCCTTCTGCTGAGTGTAAGCTAATGTCTCCTTGGGTTAAGCCTGCATCATAATTCTTTGTGCAGGATGGCAGATAGCCAGCTTTAGCTTTCGTGTTCAAAATAGCAGGTCAGAATATCTTCTGAATACAAACTGGTTTTGTCCTGTCTTGTTCATCTTTTTTATCAGGTTTTCAAACAGTGAAACCATTTTGTGAAACCATTTTGTGAAACCATTTTGTAAAACCATTGGCCTGCCATAGCTTTCCCTCAGCTCTCTGCCTGCCTGACCTCTCCATACCTCACCTGTGGCTTGTTCTGCTGTCCTTTAAATCCCTAGATAAGCATCCTTGCTGTCACCTTTCCCATTTGCTATCCCATGCCTCCTGCAGCAGAAGCAATGTGCACTGACTTTTCCAACACCACCAGTTTCCACCCTTGATACAAGTGATGGAGCTACATGGTGTAGATCTCTAGCTACTTCCAGCCAGGATGGTAGAAAGTAGTGATGACCCAGTGTCATGGCTTAAGTAGTGCCAGTGTTTCGCACTAAATTGCAGTCTTGGTCTCAGCCCATAAACATTCAGCTTCCTTCTGTTTCGTAGATATCTTCTAGTTCACAGAGATTTAAACATTTCTCTGAAATTGTCTAATTCAATAAGATAATCAGGTTAAATTAGTAGCAATTCTCCCCATGCTATAATTAGCTTGAAATTTGTTACTTGTTTTTCAGACCAGGGTGCAGTTCAGCTCACCTCTGTAGGTATGACACTGCAGGCTATTTTGGGCCTTCCACTGTATTCAGTACAGAAAGAGAAGTAGTTCTAGTAAGTGTCTATCACAGAGCTCAGCATCATGGGCTTTTTCATTAATATCGCTCCTCCTATATGTTTGGATCAGCTGTGCTACAGCTATAAAATTAGTTTTCATTCTCTTCTCTCCTTTGGCCTTTGTTTAGGATCAGTTCCTCTGGATGCGCAATTGCAGTGTTATTCTCATCTTTTTATTCATCATTGCCTATGGAATAGGACCAGGTGAGTACAATAAAAGCAACAACAGGAAACTTTGGACCACACGGGTAGGTACTTACATTAATGCATGGAAGTAGAACTAGACTGTGTGAACATATCTTTGAAAATGAACAGCTTATTTTGGACTGAAATTTAGGGATTCCCAATTTTTGATGAATTAATGACCCAAGAAACAATTTCTTTAACAAATTATGTGGTATGATTCAGGATCGTGTTTCCTCTCAGTGGTTAAAGCCAAAAAAATACTTGTTAATCAATTCACTAAGACTTGTTTTGGAGGATGTGAATGCTGTTCAGTGCATACAGGCTCAACTGGTCCATCTCTGTCTTTGCTTAAGGGCAGAGGTAGCCTCTTCTAAAATATCAGAGGTTTCTCAACTCGCCTGTAAAATCCTACTCTGTTAATAATGATATGACAGCATCCATAGTCTCTTTCTTAGTGTTGCTGTCCTTTCTTATCCTCTCTTAGTGTTACTCTCAGCCACCTACAGCGGTAATGACAGAACCAAACTGACAGCTCTCTAGTAGGACCTCACTTGCCTAAGACCAACATTTACTCTGATAGTTCCCTGACTGAACACCCCTTTTAGTTATTACAGTCTCCAAATTCAAATAGCAGCCTTTATTATTGTAAGGACTGTGTATGGGGACCATGAATGTCTTCAAAACCTAACAGAATTCCCATGGTAACATAACCCAGGTGTCTCCTATGGTCAATGGAGAGAAATAGGCCGTTAAGGCCATTTATTTCTGTATTTTATCCTCTTAAGAGGATAGAAAATGCACTTCATGGGTGTCCCACTCTCTCCATGGCCCATAAGAGCAGGCTGTAGGGGAATTCAGATAGCGATGGCTTTACTGCCCAAATTTAGATCATTTCACAGTAGCCTGGCTTACTCAGGCTGTATTTAACCAGTGGCACCAGTTCACCCACTTTGAGGAAAATGGTTAACAACAACAATGTCTATATTGCTTTTTTCTGTTTTTTCCTCAGCTGGAGCCATCGCATCTGTCATGAATGAAATCTTCACACTCTCAACAAGGTCCTCTGCTTTTGTAATTGGTGGAATCGTCATTTGGTTAGGCCTCACTTTCACTGGAATGATTTTCCCCTTTGCTGTCGTATGTAATTTAATTCAAATCTTCTCTTTGCCACTATCAATTTAAACAGTTTTTCCAGGCTGGTCTGGACAGGGAGTAGGATGAAATGCCTTGCAAATGATCAAAGCTGTGAATTCCTTATTGCTACTGGCATATGGAGGCCATTTATGCAAAACACTTCCCTAGACTTCAGACATCATCTGCTACCTCAAGAATAGATTGAAAAGATATGTAAATATTCCTTCTAAAATCAACTAATTCTTCATTTCACAGGGACAAGGCAACAATTTTCAAGAGTCTATAGCAGCAAGTGTTGTCAGGGAAATCACTCATCTTATCCTATTTTTCTCTCCAGATGCTTCTTGGTCCTTTTTGCTTCCTCATCTTTATTGCTGTCCTGGCTGTTTCATCAGTTCTCATCTACCTGTTCCTCCCAGAAACAAAAGGGAAGTCAAGCTCTGAAATCACGGAAGAATTCAAAAGATGCCTATTTAAGAAGAAATGTCATCAGACTGTGGAGAAGAATGCTACCGAAGAAAAGACATTCTGCACCAAGCTCTGATAGGCCACCATAAGCAACTTCCAACTGATAAAAAGCCCTGTTTCAAAATCAAACTGAAAGCTAAACCTTAACATGGACTTTTCTCAATAAAATGTAATCCAAAAAGTAATCCACAAATAGCTTGTCATTAATCAAAGTAGTCCTGGTTTATATCCATCTTTGCTTTGTGTGGTGAGAGACAATGGCTCTTTCCTAGAAGAGCTCTATAGCAGGAAGACATTGGTAACTACAGACACATCTTAGAACTGGCCCATGGAGAACATTTTCAGGCATAATACATCAATTTTAGTTCAAGACTTTTTCCTTTGCTATCATTTTAAAGAGGTAGAATTTTTCTCTATGTTTGTTACTTTGTAAGAAAGCTCTGTTCAGAAGTAAAAGCACAATGAAAAGAGGATTAAACATAAACATAGTTCTTGCAAAAAATGATCATGTTATCTCTTTAAGATATCACACTGTAAAGGAGCTAGTATGGACCATGAACACTGCACATGAACAAACACCAGGGAGAACAACAAAGAAAACTCAATTTTGTTCTATTTTCTCGAGCTGACATCAAGTAACTGTGGTTACTTGAGCTGACATCAAGTGTCCTGGTTGTCTATGTAACAACTGTCAGGGATCAAACCCAATCCCTGGGCTTCACCTGCATCCTCTGGAGCAAAGTGACTGCACTCTCCATGCATATCAGTTGCAGCAAAATCTGGACCAAGTTTTTGTGGTGTAAGCAGTGCTCTCAGTCTTGTGGGTACCTCATGGATGGCACAAGGGTCAGCAAACACACAGGTAGTGCAGAGAGATAGAGGACCAGAGCCCTGGAGTGAGCCAGGGAGTAAGGCACTTTAGGGGGGTACTGAGAGAGTAGACACTTGGAAAATGCAGCCCATTTTATAAATAACTAACTGCTAAAAAAAAAAAAAAGGCAAAAGCTGTGATAGCCAATGTCTGCTGACTGTGTACTGGCCTAGGACACATTGCACTACACTAGCACACATCAGCAATGCTACGCTTTACCACTGCTATTCTCCATAGCACCCACGTGCTGCTCTTATTCAAGAGCTGTTAATTCTGCCAACCACTGCAACTTTTAATCACTTCCCTTCCCAAACTCTTCTACCTCTGTACAGGATGATCACTTTCCATTTTCTGTCACAGTTACGAATGGTCTACAACGCCTAGGTAAGTCCTATCTTTCTGCAGTTTAACCATTCATGTTGATTATCATTGTGCTGAATCACTGAATCAGTGTTGATTTTTAGGAAGTTTTCTATTTAAAAATTTCCAATAATATTCTTGTTACATCTAAAGGAATAGCTCTAGAAAAAGCTTTGATGTTAAAGTGCCAGTGTGTGTTCCAGCAACTGAAATCTGTGTTAGATTTTATATTCAATTATTTCACTCCCTGTAACAAAATAGGGAGCACTCATGCTACAAAACGCTCTCATTCAGAGGGACCACTCCTACTGAGTCACTGAAATATTTAATCCCTCCCTTGCAGCAATTGTCCAATTGCTGCAAAACAGATCAGTCAACAGAAATCCTACAAAGCAAACATTAACCTCAGTCTCAGAGTCAGATGATTACTCAAGCAGAAGGTGCAGGAAAGGTATGACAGAAAACATTTCCCCAGTCTAACAGAGTTCTGCCTGCCTGGGATCAGCCACCCTTCCCATATAAGATGGAAAAGCTCTACTTTCGGAAGTGGTGAGTACCACAGCTGGCAGGATCAGCTGCTAATGCTGAGTCTTCAGGAGAATTGAGAGGTTGTCTGTTGCAATTAGCATTCCGAAAGAAAATACAATACATACGTACCAACAGTTTTCAAAATAAGGGTGGACAGTGAATAATCCTTCCAATTTCATTACTGTAAAAATCAGAGCTAACATTTAAAGTAAAAAATTAACTTTCTGGACTAAATCATCACAAAAACTTTAAAGGAAGTTCAATCTGGTTAGAGAAACTGATTTTCAAAAAATGCTTAAAAGTCCTCTCATACTTAAATAGTGAGGCATTTCCATAAGCAGATACAACATCTTCAGGAGTCATTGGTAGTGGAGTCAAAATTTGAAGGATGCTTCCCAAAATAAGATGCAAACTGTATCCATTGACTTTCCATTCCCAGCTCTTTCTCACACCCTTCTCTGCAGAAGAGAGCTAGACTATAGCTGCCTTTGAATGGGCATGCCCAGGTTCTCTCTGCTTACAGACGTTAACATGGGCAGTCAAAATTTTCAAAAGTTATCTTGTAAGGTTATTTTTTAACTGAGGTAATTGGGTACCACAACTGCCTAACTGAAAAAGCAGACAGCCTACTGGGAGCTAGCTCCTTTTGTTAGCAAACTGCTTCAATTACCTCATCAATGTACCATAAATTCTTTCCAAGAAATCTGACCAGATACAGCATGTCTTCATAATTCTACATGCATACAAACACAATCAAGGAATCGATATGCTATGTTATCTGTGCAGAGGGCTGACGGTGTCTGTGACTGTAGTTTCTCGGTTCAGGCTCAAGGAAGGCTCTTCCAAGGTGCCATAGTAAAAGCCATGTGACCAGACAGGGAAAG
>NW_010407630.1:12137-18669 GCF_000710305.1 Buceros rhinoceros silvestris | reverse complement strand
AGAGAGAGATCAGAGACTATAGTGATTCTTTGACAACTGTACAATGTTAATTAAGATTTATATACTAACAAACAACTGTGAGATAGGATTTTCTGCAAGACTGCGAACACAGGATCTACACGTCACTGGTGTTCTTATACCACGCTTGTTAACATCATGGTATCTGAAACTTTATGGGAATAACTAATAAATAATCTAAATAAATCTGCATGTACAAGTATTATGATGCATGAATAGTGCAGTTGAATCAAGTTTTCCTCTTTGTTCTGCACAGCTATGAAGAAACCACAGGGTGAGAGAGAGCACCAGGCAGAAGTGGACAGTCTGCAAAAAAGCACAAGGCAGCGATGGAAAACATCGAAATCCCAAGTGTGCTGCACGTGATGGAAGACCAAACTGTGCACTGGCAGCTGTGCATTTTGATTGCTGTGATCATAACTCTGCAATAATCTGGCACTAATCTAGCTGGGTATCTTTCTCTCTCCACACTGTGAAACAACTCTTTTAATGTGTCCATACGAAAATTCTGCAGTTTAAGCTTGCAGACACTGTAAAAGAAGTTCCATCTGGGAGGAGTCAAGCAGTCATGAGATATTCTCCTGGCCATCAACTGGTGCTGCTTTGGATTTGGATGTTTTTGCCCATCCATCTACCACTCTTTAGTTGGAAAACTGGCACTCACTATCATCCACCTAACGGTTAGAGCTTCACTGAACTCACCAAGTGCTATATAAATGCACCATGTTATTTAAAAAGAGAAGCTTTGAATTACGGACATTTATTCTGCCATAACACTGGGGGCAGACTGGCTTGTGTATGTTAACCTACCCAAAACTTTGCTGTGCCCTCGCACCTCCAAAAACACTAATAAAGTGCTGCCTACATCCAGGATAAAATCTTACACTTCTTTTTGCCACCGTGCCCTCTTTCCCCATCCCCGCTGTAGCAGTGCTTCCATACAGCTTGCAGCTTCCCTGACAATGTTGTAAGGGGAGTTTCTAAAGCCTGAGTAGCCTGTTTAAAAACAAGAACAGCATGAGACCAAACAGAACACAAATATAACATTTATGTTCTTCTATGTTGTTATTTTCCCACTTCAGACAGATTTCACTCTGTGGTACAATTGAATTGCTACTGCTTCTGAAGACTGAGCAGACGTGAGCAGACATTAAAGCCATGGAGTAGCTAATTAGACACAGGAAAATACATGTTAGGATCAGTGTTCACTGTTGGCACTGTACCAGATCAATACTGTATTCTGCTGTGGCAACTTCCACTTTCATTTGTCAGTTCTTCTCTGATTTTACTCTTCCGTTTCTCTTTTCTATCTTCTTTTCAGAAGGACCAACTTTTCTGCACAAACAGAAGAGAGAATTTTCTGTTGTAATCTTGATCAGTGTCACTTTGACCTTACTTGTCCTTTTGCAGGAACCGATCTCAGTAGAAGCACAGCTGGAACATTGCAGAGGGACTGTTCATCCTTGTCACACAGCACCACGTCAGGTTTAAAAGCATGAGCCTTGGATCCCACTGCCTCTCTGTTATGAAATCCAGCCGTGCTCACTCTGATACAGCTCCAGTGTCTCCTGCAAGAAGCCAGTCCTTCACAGGTAGTCTTGCTGGCCACCTTCACTACTTCATGGCTTAAGGAACCTTTCCATCTCAAGCATTCATTCTTCCAGGCTGCACAAATCCAATGCATCAAACCTCAGGAGGCTTGTTCTCCCCCATGTTTACTATTGCTGCATCTCTTCCAGTTAGTTGATAAATCAGGCAGTACATGATTAACCACCAATATTAACATTTGTGTGTTGTTTTAACCCCATGCCAAGGCCTCTCTCATACTTCTGCAAGCAACATCTCAAATTATTTTGATTATTCACTCTGTCTATCTTTTACTCAGGAGAGATAAAACAGGTAAGCTAGGCTTTTTTCTATTACCTTTCTCATCTTTGTACTACTGCTTCAGTGTCATTGCTGTGACTGACACCTTCAAGAAGATAATGGAAATTTAGGTGCCGTCCAGCCTTATGTATTCCAGTGGACACCCAGGCACCAGGGACAAAATCCCTGCTGCTGGCATCCAACAGAACTGAGCACAAGCAATGGCATCACCGTTAGTGGGTCAGGGTTATGCTTGCACACAATTCAAAGGAGGTTATGTTCTGTAAATATTACGGCTTCCGAACTGTTGTTGTCAGGAGAGCTAATAAAACTGGCTAGAAGACAGAGCACAGCCTCTCTGAGCTAATGCCTGCTTCTCATCCCATATTTTTGTCTCTTTTCTTGGTCCTGCCTTGGACATAGTGGGGATAGAATAGCTGTACCAATAGCGAAAAGGGAAAGGGAAAAGCTTCATGTGCATCCCCTCATCTTCTTCAGGAAATTCACCCATCGTTAACACCTCCATTTTCACTTCTGAAGGTCCAACACTAAATGATGGTGATAGGTGTTCCTCATGGCTTTCTGTACTACAGCTGACTTGCATCAGATGATGACCAGGGCTGAAACTAAAACAGTAACAGTTTCTTTCTGTTAAAAGCATGGGAAAAGCTTTTAAACAGACACTTTCTGTTTCAAACTCATTCTTGAAAAGAAGTATTTTCTCAACAATCAGCAAAAACGACAGGTCACTGGTGGAAATGTACCCCATTTGCTTGCTCACCAGTCCTGACATTAGAGGTGACATCACACACGCAATCTATTGTTTCCAATGCAAGTTTTTTCTCCCATTGTGTTTCCTAGGTCTGTGTTGAGGTGCAGCTCACAGCTCGGTTTGAATACATTCCATGTATTTCACTAGGGTTTGGTCTCTGTGTGTTCCTTCCCACTCCGCTGTGTGTAAGGGGCACTGTGTCAGGAGTTACTCAGGCTTTAGCTGTGTTTACAGTCCCTTACCACTGAGCAGCTTGGCAGGAAGATGCTGCTGTGCAAGGTCTACGCTTTCGTGGCCTTTGCTCTCTCTGTCCTCATAGTGACTCCTTACAGATAGATCTCCTTAACTCTGTAACATTCCTTAAACATGAAACCATGCACAGCTTTCATAGTGTAACAGAGCTTTTTCTAGAATACAGATGAACTTTTTAACAGAAATGGCCAATTCCATTGACTAGACAAAAAACAAACAAACAAAAAGAGGTAAACTGGGATAAAATCTCCCTAAAATTGCTGATAAGTGAAACAGTACCATGCTATACAGTCATCTGCAGACCAGAATCACCAGGAATCCCCAAAAGCGTGTGAGAAACTTCACCATGAGCTTGTGGAATTTCCTGCTCTGTGAGATCCTCAGTAACTATTTTCAAGGAGTGTAGGAGTCCTTATGGCACAACCCCCCTCCACTTTGACACAATTTGAAAGAAATTTTGAAATAAAAAGCAAACATTAACATTGTGAATGTTAGTCAAATAGTCAATAGCCACACAACTTGCATTTTTGTACAATCTAAATGTTACAATTGTTGGTGTTCAAGAGAAAATACTTACAAAAATGCCAACTCATTCTAAACGCTATTGCAAGCCAGAATAAACAGCATTTGCTATGCCGTTATATGGGCAATAGTTGGAATTACACAAGTAACCAAGGTTTTATTATTAACATGTATTTTTTTCTCATTTCTTTAGACTCACAGTATTTGCAGTAAACCACTCTGTAAATAATTGCATTCTGGTTTTTATGAACTGAAAGTACAAGTCCTGAGGGTGAGCTTGGGCATTTACTGAGTGATTCAGTACAACTCCATTGCCCCACTTGGTCCCACCCCAAGACCTGGGGATGCTCTTACTCTGGTGTGAGTAAGAGCAGAAGACTTGAAAGCAGGAACAGCACAGGGCATCAGGCACACATGAAAGGCCCTGGCAAACCTCTTTCTTCCAAGTGCTGTCTCTAGGAGAAGCCACCTAGAGCTACATTTCGAGCTTCACCTCACAAGAGAGGAGCCTCTGGGAACCAAAGGTGTCTTTTCAGTGGCTGAAACATGGGTTCTGGAGTTGTTTTGTGTCAAAGCTGAAACCTGAGGGATTGAGATCTCAGTTGTCCCATCCTAACACATGAGGGAATGTTTACCTTCTTGGAGTACTCTCACAAGTAAGTGGGTCTTAGTTACTGGCTGTTTCAAGTGGAGCCTTCAGGACTAGCTGCACTATTCCAAAAGCCTCTGCCAGGGCTCAGTATCTCTTACTGCCCTTTCACCACGTTTGGCTGACAAACATTCCCATAAACACTAGAAAAGAAATACATTTCCTCAGTCCAGTCTAACTGATACATAAAGCCAGAACAGCAGAATTAGGCTTTGAAATGTGCCTATTTTTCATCTAATAAATGATATTTACTATACCAATGAATCGGAAACAGAACACCACATACTTTACTTAATAATAAAAAACAATACTTATATCTTCTACCAGATGCTTTTTGCTTTGTGCAGACTATGGCAAATACACACATCAGTCTGTAGCATAGAAGTATTTTACTGGTCCAGGAAAATTCTTTAGATTTTTTTTTTTTTTGCCTGAACTGTTCTTCCTTTCCAAAGCCCTCACTACCCCCAAGGTGCAAACTTCTGCTTTGAAACTTTCACCCTGAGGACTGGACTAGATGCAATTATTTCCTGAAATAGTTAATCCAGCAGTGTTAACTTATGCCGGTTGAAGTAAATATAAATGAGTGAAGACAAAATAGTAAAAATTTAACTCTGCTCCCTGAAGCCAAATGCCCGCTGCCATACCAGCAGGCAGGAGGCAGAGACAGAGAAGCCTGTGATGACAGAGACACATCATACACTGGACAACCAGTCCCTAGTCAGAGATGACCAGCTTCCTATCAGACCTGGTGAGTACTTGGTGGGGTATTTACATCTGTGAAATTTTTTATCACTACTAGTGTTTCAAAGAAAACAAAATCAGTATCTCAGTAAAAACAACAAGGCTGCTATTCACAAAAGGCATCTCAGAAGTCGTTCTGCCCACCATTTTGAGATATACAGATGTTTGTACTTCAGATGATCTGCCATCTGTCTTTGTTGTATTTTTATCAATACATTAGTGTTTCTTAAATGTCTTCATTTACTCTAAAGTATTTGCTTACCCTCAAACATAATTGGTTTTGCTAACCTGCTGAAAAAAGGATTTTGTTAAATATATCACTAGTATTTAGTGCAAGAGATGGCAGGCAGAGGTTTTGAAAGGCAGGGAACAGGACTGGATGGTGGCAGCTCTGGCGTCTTGGCAGGGATGTTTCTGGGATCCTGCAGCATTTATATTCTGGCTATGGCTGAGTCTTAAACCCTCACACATCAGTGAGGCACCTCCAAATATGACAATGTCTCTCCGAGACAGAGATCCCAGCTCCAGCTCCCTGGCAGGGCACCTCTGAATGGCTGGCAAGTTTTCATTCATTCATGGCATATTCACTATATCCTGCTGCAAAGACTGCTGTAGTGTAAACCTACGTACTGTACTGGTTGGGTATTTTCAGATCTGTAAACGTCTAGAAAAAAATCAGTGGGATGCCTGTTCTCAAAGTTCCCAAGAGATTAAGATGACCCTGCTGCTTGAGACAGAAAGAGGGACAAGAGTTCAGAACTGATGAGGCCAATAAGAAACAGAAAAGACACTTTCCTCCTAAAGCACAGCTTGAGCAGAACTAGTGCAGAAGGGAAATTCTGTCCCAAGTCTTTTCCTTGCTGTTCTCTCCTCTCATCTAAGTTAAAACCCAGGGATTTCCAAGGACTGCCATACTGACAGAAATTTGAGTAGAAAAACATGCTTAAGCAAGATTAGTCTCTTTTTTGGACCATTTCAGACTTATGGGGTTTTTATTTTTTGCTGATGTGGGCAATTTCAGGAGGCTTTGCCACAAAACCTAAGCTGAGAAATCACTGCCTGCTATTAAAGAGCCTGAAGGGTAGCCAGCACGGCAGCTGCTCTCTCAGGTAAGATAGGGTAAAGAGGGCCCAGTCACTGCTGTGGGTACGGGTCTGAGCTGCAGGTAGCCTGGCTGCTGTCCAGATAGCAGAGAGCAAAGTAAAACCTCCCTCCTCAAAACCACTCTCGTATGTATTAGCCCCGGAGCTATCGCTACTCTGTTGACTGATTATCAAGAACGGGAGGGAAATGTGGTTTCCACAGAGGAAGGCTGCATTTCCTTGAGCTGGCTGCAGGTAAAGCACAGGAGGATGCACACTTCACACCAGGGCGAGCAGAGGGAACGCACCTATCTGCAAACCCTTGAACAAATGAGATGTTTCTGGAGAACAAAAGACAGGTTCCAAGAACAGCCTGATGTGGCCACAAGGTTAAGAAGATTTTGTTCTACCTCTGCAGATACAGTACCGAGGGCTCTTTCAAATGATCGCTATCCTGGGGATTGGTGGAACGTTCCAAATCGGCTTTCAAATTTCTACCATCACCTACATGTCTCAGGTAGGCAAAGATGCACATGGCACACTGCTTAACGGTGGCACTGAGTCTACATTCCTGATTGAGGATGTGCCGTTATAGCATTAGGAAACGATTTTATTGCACTATTCTCC
>NW_010407630.1:10165-12070 GCF_000710305.1 Buceros rhinoceros silvestris | reverse complement strand
TGCTTGAGGATGCGCCTTTCTGGCATTAGGAAACGATTTAATTACACTATTCTCCCTTCACTATTGTTTCCCATTACTATGTTATCATGTAAAGCAAAACATGTCAAAGCATTGAAAATAGAAGTAAAAAGAGAGAATATCAAGTTGTTGATAAAACTGTTCTTCAGAAGATGCACACTGTCAGGGGTGGCATCTGCCTCCCTATAAACCTACAGCTCATGTGCCTACTCCAGCAGTCTCATTTGGCACTATTCTTCACTACAAGTCTGTGCCTCAGTTCCTTGTATTTCAAGGATGAAAAAACAAAGAATGAATTCCTGTTAACAGTAAAACGAACATACCGTACTCTAATACACTATGTCTATTAGCTAGTGCACATTTTCAGAGAGAGAAATACCGAATTTGGCTGAAGCAACAGAATTGCATTCTAAATACAACAAAATACGTGCACTGGAGTCACAGTTACTGTTAATGAAAATTCTTTTTTCTGTCTCAGCATGTTAAGGCTTTCATTAATGAAACTTGGCTGGAGCGATATGGCTACCCCATCCATCAGGATAACCTCTTGTTCCTATGGTCTATCACTGTGTCCATCTTTGGTATAGGAGGTCTCTTGGGTTCTTCAGGAAGTAGATACCTGACTGTCAAGTACGGCAAGTATGTATGTCTAAAGACCATTTGTCAACTGAATCTTAGCTTAAGAAATTGACAGTTGAGGTTTTAAAAGTGAGATGGACTCTTAAGCTTAGTCATGGCTGTAATACAGCCAGCTTATCAGTGGCATCAACAGATTTTGCTGTTTCTTGCCCTTGTCCTGTAGCAAAGACTAATGAACTGTGCAGCCAGCCTGTCACACCAGACACAGTTACTCAGGTTGGGTTAGTCTTGGCAAGGAGAAAAGACAAAGTGTGTTTCTTGGAGGGGCTACTCAAAACACAGCAGCATTGAGATGCTCCTAAGTGCTACATCAATGTGTTTCATGACATTTTTTTCAAGTGCAGAAAAGCTATAAGACTATTCTCCTTTACAAAACCCAGAGGTCTTTCCAAGCTCCCAGGTCAGATGTGAGCCAAGGCACAATGTGAGTCCAGAGTATCCAGTGCCAACAGCGGGGAAGGGCTTCTTTTGCCCTTGTAAAATTGTATAATTTCACAGAACTAGCAAGACAATTTCACCCAGGACATCCAACATCCCTTCTAATTTACAAAAATTCTTTTTTACTTTCTTGCACTTACAGAAAGAAATGTCTCTTGTGCAACAATCTGCTCATGATAGCGGCAGCATCTATCATGGGCTGCAGTAAAATAGCCCAGTCCTTTGAGATGATTCTAATTGGACGCTTCATGTGTGGCATAAGTGCAGGTAAGGAATTTCCCCCATGGGTCAGCAGGCTCTCCCAAAATTTTACATCTTTATTCAAAGTAAATAATAAATGCTAAACTCAGCAATCCCTTGTCAGAAGATCTCCTCTAACATCCAGCAATAAAAAGCAAAATTACTACTAATTTCACTGATACTAAATGAAATCCCAAGTGAAAAAATATTTAGAGCTGTCAGGAGTGCTTTGATACAATACAAAACAAGGGTTTTTTTCTGATGGAAATATATTTATAATATAGTCTTAATTTTGGTCAACAGTACTGGAAATGATATGGTATATGGTTTAAAGCTAGTATTCCTATAAGGCTCCAGAGAACCAGGATGTTCAATGCCATGGCCATTTAATTTTGACTCTGAACATATTTCAGCCATGTTCTACAAGCGTATTCAGCCTGTTTCAAAGCAGCAAATCCTTTAGGCTAGTACAAAAAGCTGGGCATAATCAAACAAAATCACTCCTGGCAGGGAGATTGCAGCAAAAACATCCTGTGCTGATATCAGCATGTCTTGTATTTGTTCCCTACA
>NW_010407630.1:0-10087 GCF_000710305.1 Buceros rhinoceros silvestris | reverse complement strand
CTACACAAAAAAGCTGCTTTTCCATTCAGTTTGGATATTCACAGGGATGCCAGTTTTAACCTACTTCATTAGAAATTAATGTCTATTTCTGTACATTGTTTCTCTAACATACAGTTGTATTGAAGAACAACAGTTGCATTTTGAGAAACACCCACAAGCTCACCCTGCTATAATCTAGAACCTCATGCAATCATGCCTCATGCAAAGACCTAATTTTTTAAAAGAGATTGCATATCTCCATTGCTTTGCCATCACATCAAGGAGATGAACAGGTTGCTTTCAAAAGAGATAAAAGGGGCTGTGAATATTTTATGAAGTAAAAGCTCTTCTTCTCAGAATATCTGAGTTATTAAGAACTTCACTAATAGCTGGAAACACCAGCTCTGCCTGAAATAATCAGAATTATTCCTGTACAAATCAACACTGAATATAACACTGGATATTTTAAACTGCTGTGGATCTACAGCTCTTTTATAGCATCATGTCAGAAAAGGCTGAGATTATGTGGGTTAACTACAAGCAAATTAAATGTTACTACAGGGTGTTTAGTTACTCAGCTCTTGCATACTCTGTGTCCTTTAAAGTATGCTAAGGCTCACAAGAAATACTATGATGAGGCTACACCTACACCCCAAAGGGAAAACTGTACATTTCTTAAGATCACGAAACTGTGCTGTGCAAAAAGGACAGGAAACAACCCTTTTGTAGAAAGGGTTAGAAAATCTAGTACTGAAAAATCGCATACACTGATTGAAGTATGAGAAACAATTTGGTGCTTGAGGCTGTTATATTCATAATAATTATTTACATGTAATTTTATTTCCAAAGGTAATGAATATCTTCTTTCTTCTCTCCCATAATTCTCTCCTCACCTCAAGGTCTTTGTGTTCCTCTACATCATCAATATGTTGGGGAAATTTCCCCTAGGAAGCTACGTGGCTTTTCAAACTCTACTTCTTCTTTCTTTTGGTCACTGGGAAAAGCCATAGGGCAAATTTCAGGACAAAGGTATGACATAATTGATTTCCCACTCAATTCACTTCTGGATCCTCTCTACCTTTCATTTCTTTCTCTTCCTTTTCGTCCATCACTCTCTCTCCTTAGAACCAATGCAAAAAACTTTTATTACACACGTTTTATCCCCTCTAGGGAGCTGCTGGGCAGCCAGTCCCTGTGGCCCATGCTGATGGCCTCCTGTGGATTTCCAGCACTGGTCCAGCTGGTCACTCTGCCCTTTTTCCCCGAGTCCCCACCATATCTCCTCATGCATAAAGGAGACCAGGAAAGCTGCAAAAAAGGTAACCAAGGGCTTCAGATTCCTGTTCCTTGCTTGGCTTTCAATTGGGTTGTGATGTTTGCTCTCCCCATATGGAAAAAAAAAAAACAGGACAAAGTTTCTCCTTGCTCATTTCCAAGATGACTCTGTGAATACCTACTAAGTATATTTTTGCTGTGGTCCCCACATAGAACATGAAGCTACTTCTCTCTACAGTTCTGTATTACAAAACTTTTCGCATTCCGCTGACACCATCTGAGCGGTCAGTCTGGTGATAAATAATAAATAGCTGCAGGGCTCAACAGGGTACCCCTCAGATATGGTTGTTGGCCATGTACCCTGCTCAAACCTTGAGAGAAGGAGGGAGAAAAGTGGACCCATGGGCAAGGAGGGAGTCATTGTGCACCTCACTAAGTCCCTCTGTCAGATCAGGTCTGTCTGTGTGGGAGGGGACTAGGGCTCTGGAACAACCTATATGACATCTCTGCCTCACACCACAGCCACAGCCCATGCATGCTGTGCTGCCAGACACTAGCATCACCTACTCAACACACTCCTTATGCAACAACAGAGACAAATTAACATGGTAGGTCTCGCTCTCCCTCTCCTCCACAGCCATAAGGCAGCTTTGGGGTGAAGGCCATCACCAAGCAGACATTGATGACATCGTGAAAGAGAAGGCAACAATGAAAAACACCAAGATCTTGAGTGTCCTGGAGCTCATGAAAGAACCAGCTTTCCGTTGGCAGCTGTACATGATAGTTACTCTGACCGCCACAATTCAGCTATGTGGCATCCAAGCAGTTGAGTGTATTTCCCCCTTAAAGCCTCAAAACATTTACTGACAAACTGAAAGGAGATATCATGGCTCCCAAGAGCTCCCTCCATTTTTCTCAGGCTTCTCAGGCCACAACTTGCTGTCTGCCAGCTCTCCTGCAGGAGCAGCAGCAACAGTCTGCAAAGCTTGGCCAGGGTCTTCATGTCAATATCCCTTTGCCCAGCTCTTAGTCCTTGCTGGCGTTACCTTTCTGGGTAGTTAGGCCTATTTATCAGCCATTTTTGGAAGCCCTTACAAGACTCCAGAATGCATTCTTACAAACAAGCCTACCCTATAGTGGCAAAATCCACAAATTTACTGCTCTCCGCAACTGCTGGTATTTGGCCCCTGACTCTTACCATCCTAAGACATTGACTTGACTCACTCTACCTTTAAAGCTAATCAATAAGTATGCTCACTGTTCTGACAACTTCTGCAGTTCTCCATCTCTTCCTCAAGCAGCAATTTTCTGGGATCATTTTGAAGCCACAGCTTTGCAATTGCCTGCAAGATTCTTCTACCTCTAATATCACGATGCAGCAACATCTGTAAAGGAAAAAAACAGCTGAGTTAACACAGGTTAACTGGAATATTTATCATCTCAGTATATCTCCAAATAGTAGCAGAGATACTTGAAAAGATGCTTGTTTAACCCCCTCATGACTTCATAACCCATGCTCTTCTTTCTTGAGAAAGAAGAGTATATCCTACAATAATGTTTTCTGATGGGCTTCAGAAGAGATGACACACCTGGCTGTTTCTGAAAGCACCTAAAGAAGGACTCTGCAAACCTAATTACATTACACCAGCTGGAGGTCCTTTTGTCCCAGCATTTTTTCTTTTATAAAATTAATTAATTACATATCACAATGTTTTTGTCTGCCATAAAGTGAATGCTGCCAAAAAGAGTGCAGAATTTCTGCTCACTCCAAAGCTGAGCTGCATGCTCCTTGGTTAGCAGCTTCTACCCAAGGCAGCGTCACACAGGTATGGGTGAGAAATTAATGATTTTCTTGTCCTACTGTTTTATGTTTGGGTTTTTTTTCCAGATTTATTTTTATACTTTTGAAGTCCTCCAGGCAGCTGGCTTTGATGAAAGAATGATCTCCTATATGACCCTCTCTATTGGACTCTCTGAACTTGTAGCTGCTGTAGTCTGCGTAAGTCACATTACTATGGGAATGGGTCACAATTTGCTCTTCTAACACTGATACCAGTGTGATTTCTGTCCTTCAGAGCTCCATCATTGAGCGACTGGGCAGGAAAGTGCTCCTAAGAGGAGGCTATTTGATCATGGGGTCACTGCTAGCTGGTATCACCGTGACTCTCTCCCTACAGGTAAGGAAATTCTTCTCATAGCAGATTTCTCTGTTCCATAGTAACTTCTATTTACAGGCAAGACCATGATGCTGAGAAAGGAAATTGAGGCTTAGAAGTGCCAAAATATTTTCTTTATTAACAGCTTGCCCTCTGGGAGAGGAATATCAAGCTTGTACTTACATAAGATTAAACCCTCTCTCAGCAAGTACTATTTTGTACCCCTGCCTTCCTTTCAACATGATTCCATGTGCTCAGCAAGGAGCACATAGAACACCAGGAGACTAGCACTGATTCCTGATTACATTAAACTGCAAGCACCAAACACAGACCAGCAGAGACCAAAAGACAGTTCTAGGAAAATGGATCTTTCTATTCATGCATTTTTTAACAAGTAGCAAAACCCAGACTCTTTGCATCAGTTAATTTGAAATTTAACTTTGCTGCAGAAGATAACTGGGAATGCACGTATTTGTTCACAAACTGGAGACCAGTTCACCTCTATAACATTGTCATTGCCTTAGCTTCTTCAGAAGCAAGTCTCCTGGGTTACCAGTATCATCCACAAGCTGCTCTATAGACACTGCTGTAAAATCAGTCTTGAAGCAAGGTGGCAGCAGACGTCCATTTTTGTTTCATTCGTGAAAACTCAAATATAGGAGGGAGAGATCTTTTCTCCTAAAGCATCAAGTCTGGTATCTAAGCTCTAGGCTAAGTTCTAGGAAAGTTCCTTTTCAATACTAGTTGCTGAACCTATACGTAACAAAAGTAAAGAAAGATTTGACCTTCCCATATCTCTAAGGATGTGGGGTCAAGATAAAAGGAGGGCAGGGTGCAAAAGTACTATTTAGACTTCCTTTAACTGAAGAGTTCCAAGCTTTGCAGCTGCTCTGCACTAGCAAACTTGCTTCTCTGCTCACCTAACAAAACCCTCACTGTCCCAGCCACAAGAGAAAGCACTCGCATTTCTCTGCCAGTTCCCCCACACTGTATATTTTCTCTTGAGGGGACAAGCAGCATTTCTGAGCCATGGTTATCAACAGATTTCAGCCAAAATTTTGCCATGCTTTTTCCCCCAGGACTGGTATTCCTGGATGCCATACTGCAGCCTTTGTCTGATTGTCTTGTTTGCAGTTGTCTTTGCAGTTGGGCCAGGTGAGTACTTAATTCAAAAGACATAAAGGTATCAAGACATGTGAGTTTATTAATATGGCTAGGAAAATGCCGCATAATATTGCATAACATTTAACATAAGTAAATCCATTTAACCTAATCTTGTAGCCATTTAAACATTGTGAGTCCAATCACTGGCCAGAAACTTCAATGCCATCAGGTTTGGATTTTGCTAAAGAGAGGAAACAAAGAGAGCAAAAAGCACTCACTGGAAAAGTACAGCAAAAATAGAGCAAAAGCAGATGGGTAAAAGATTTTTTAAAAATACTAGGGAAAAGGAAAGAAAAGGAAAGCTTAGGAATTCTTTAAAATTCAGTGTTGCATAATGTTACATCTTATCTCACATAGACACCAGTGCGGAAGACCTGCTTTGGTGAAATTCTTTTCCAAGCATATAGTACCTGCTTCTCTTTAATTTTTTTGATGCCTATTCATTTTTAAAATATTTGCCTTCCCCTATGGCAGGGGTGAATTATTTTACTAAATCAAAGTTGTTGAAGTCCTGTGACTTCAAAACATAACTGAAATGCCCAGGAAGTGAACCCAGGAAGATCACTCACTGGTGATCTAGCCTAGCTGTACCATGCTGGGAATTCTTGTGAGTAATAATAATTGTTATTCCATCCTTACAGAGCTGTTTGCATGAGATGTCAGACTTTCCCAGGTGTCAACTACTTGATTCTTGAATCTTCCCAATAAAAGTATTTGAGTAATTTACCATTTTTATAAGCTGATGTCTAGCAGTTTATAAGACGCCACAAACATTTTCTTTTCTAAAAAACAGTGACATACTCAAGTCTTTTGAATGTCAGTCCATGACAGTAGCATCTATTTGCTGTCTCTAAAAGGGTAATGCTCAGTCCAAATGTTCAAACCAAACACATCAACAAGTAATAACTCTTATTCATCTTCCCTTTCAGGTGGGGCCACTGTTTCCGTTAGGGTTGAAATTTTCAAGCTCTCATGCAGACCACCTGCCTTTGTGATCAGCTCAGTTCTCAACTGGCTGGGGGTCTTTGTGATGGGAACAACCTTCCCCTTCATTGTGGTGAGTGACTTTCCCTGGGATGCTCCCCAGGAGCACTAAGCTCGATTCGGCTCTGGGAGCAGGAAGAAGAACAGCCAGAGATGACAGTGCCCAGACTAGTCAGCCTAGACTCTCCTTGGCACTTGCTCTCCCCAGTTCACTTTTGCAGCTGAAGGGCCCTGATTTGACAAAGATACTTATTCAGACTGAAATATTTGATAGAATCATAGAATGTTTTGGGTTGGAAGGGACCTTTGCCAAAGGTCAAAATGCAAAGAACTCCTTATCAAATTCAAAGTACTTTGAGACCTAAATCCAAAAAGTGTGCCAAGAAAGTGACAAAAGAACAGATATCCTCATCTTGCTCTCTTTCTCACTTTGCTCTTCCCTGCAGGAAAGACTCAAGCACTTCTGCTTCCTCATCTCTATGGTGGTACTTTTCACTTCAGGGATAATTATTCACCTGTTCCTTCCAGAAACCAAAGGGAAATCAATCGTGGAAATCACAGAAGAATTCAATAAGCTCAACTTTAAAAAGAAGCATATTCCAACAACTCCAAATCATGTCACAGAGGATCATACCTTCTGCACCAGACTTTGACCAGCCATTAGGGCAAGTCACACTTTCTTAAAAGGAAAGAAGAACAGATATCTGTAGTTTTCTAATAGCAAGTTTGTCCAAATGGACTGTCAACCTTCGTATCTGTCACTTACACTTACATTTGCCAAACCAGCACCTTTGTCAAGCACTCCACTCTGGGCAGCCTAGAAAAGGGACGATGGCTGATACTAACAGGACAGACTCATGTGAACCATGAGCATCTTGGCTTAACTTGCTGATGTGTAAATCTCTTCTTAACAGAGCAACTAATAGACACTGAAGCTACACATAAAATTTATAAACTCTGCTGACCACAGAGAAAGGGAAGATGTGTGATCCGCTCTCTCTCTATGACTTCTGAGTGTGTTTTTACAACCCTGAAATGGGAATAGTGAAGTTCTTGGCTGGCTCTCTCTGGCTAGGGTTCAATCCCTAACAGATTAAAGAAAAAATTTAGTGGAATAGGAGAGTAATTCTTTGTTTCTCTAGACTCAACTGAATAATCAAACCTTGCCAGGTTCCCATGCATAACACTGTGTTGTCCTTGGGTTGTATCTAGTTTGACAGACTTAACCCTTTTGGACTGAAGTTTTCCATGTCAGCAGCCATTGTTGCTTCAATTTAATATTTTTTTTCTACAAAATTCAGCCACCTGATTTTAAGCTCAGACTTGTTCATGAAAAAGCATGGGGAAGAAGTTCCTACACAACTCTTTTCAAGGAACAGTGCCTTTCAGGGACAATAGAGGACTCATGGGTGGAACACAGTTGCTATAAAACACAAGAACCTAGAGCCATTTTAGATACTCTGTGCTATCTTGCCCATCACCGCTATTATCTCGAGTCTGTAGTTTCTCTTCCAAGATCAGAGTTCCCACAGATATCTCATGGGCTGTGAATCCCATAGCGATTTAGCTGCTACTTTCCTTTGTGTGAGTTTTGGCTACCTGGACCAAATTTACCCCAGAAGAACTGCCTCAGTCTGGAACTCCTGGCTGTAACTGATTACCTGTTGCTTTACAGTTTCTTCTGGAAACATCTTTACAGTACCTTGCTCTATGTACCACAGACTGTCACCAAAAGCTCAGTCGAGTGCTCCAGCTTTTGGATACATGCGTGACTCCTGCCTAGGGTGTACTTCTCTATCACGACTAAGAAGTGAACACATACACTGATATTTCAGGCATGCGGAATCAGTACACACTCTTCATTCATTGTTCATGCAAGTGTAGATGCTGGTTGACAGTTGTCAAGATTACTAAATATTTTATGCCTTGAATATTTTGTCAGACTCATACAGCTAGATAAGTAAATTTCCCACAGTAAAAGTGGTAAATTTCCCACAATAAAAGTAAGAAATATAGTTCTAACATAAGGAACTTCTGAAGCATTCATTTAAGCATTTTCAACAACAATTTGTGGTTTAATTTACAGTCTCTGATAGGAGTGCACAAAGATAAGGAATCAAAGTGAGATAATATGTTAAAACATATCATATGCAACTTTTCTGGCTTCCGATTCAGTGTGATGCACCACTCCCAATGATCTCTGTCATAGGAATGGATGCAATATAATTTTCTACGCTGATCTATAATCAATGCCTGTGCTTGAGTTCACACACTGTAGGCTTTCAAACTGAATGATCTTCAATCTGATACTGAGTTCCCAATTCTTCTTCCTGCAATACATAGTTAAAGGGAAAAAGAGTTTGTGGGCCTCACAGGATAGCGCGATCTTGTAAAGTACCACAGGGATTAATTTCACCAGGATCATTTTAAAAAAAAAAAAAATATGCAAACTCATGGGACTTTTCCTTTCTTTAGAAAGTGTCTAATATTCTGCACTTTTCCCTCTATTAATGAGGGGCTCACACAGCCCTAGTAGCAAAGCAATGCTATTAGGAAGAAGATGAACAAAGCTAAGGCTCACAGTGGAGCACACTACACAAATTAAAAATACAAACTCGACTTGCACAGTAAAATAAGTGGTTTTGTCTCTGATATTGCTTTGAGTGGCATATTTACTTCAACTCAAATTAAGTTATTCAAAATATTAATTCAATTGTTCATCCTAACTGCTGCTTATTTTTAGTTGGAAATGTTAAACATAATAAAAATAGCAGATTGCCTTGTAATAAAACTTCTGGTCTCCACAATGTTTCCTGCCCAACATCAGGATCTTACTTAGGGACAGCTGACTAGAAAAAAAAGTTATTGGCACGCATTGCCTTCCATGATTGGGCTTTTCATTATTCCTATCTCAATACTGAGAAACAGTTAAGATTCCTCACTAGAAGATAAACTACAAAACATGAAGTGCCTTAAAGTCAGAAAAGTTCAATAATTGTGTAGGGTTCCATATACATAAAACATGATTAAAAACTATCAGTCATTTGGACACAACTACCAATTCAGAAAGGAAATCTCATCTGTTTGCAAAACAGAATTCTTTCTCCTAACCAGTCTTCTGAAAACATCCTTCATTCCATAACAACAATACCTGAAGTGTTTGGAAACATAAGCAAAGTGGCATCACATAGCATTGCTGGAGTGACTCTCTAGCAAGCCACTTCTCTGATCTCAGTTATTCATTAGATGTTATTAGGAAAGCCTCCCCATAAGATCCTCACCAGGAAGCAAGCAGGCGAACTATGGAACATTAATGTGACAACAAAGCGGAACAGCTATTTGGAGCACAGGTCAGCCTTTGCCTGTGCTCAGTGGAGCAAGAGCTGTATTCTGGTAACAGTCTGGTCAAGGGATGAAACAGCAAAAAGGTACGGTTCAAATACACATGGGAGGTGACAAAGAGAACAGTTTCAACAGTTTCAGGAACACTACGTGTACATTTTCCTCTAGAGACATCAGCTGATAGGTAAGATAGGTCTCAAATACCCTAACTGAGGCAGATATAAACACTTAAAAACTGGACCAGTGAACTGCTGTCAGCCAGACACAAAAAACACAGACCTGGTCTTGCTGGCCTGTATTAAAGAAAGCTTAGCACAGCTTTGCATACGTATGTCACACGTGACTGTAACATTGCAAGATAAGTGACTACATGACCTGACATTAGAAGATTTACTGTCTTAATCACAGTTATGACTAAAGGATATCTGTAAGATATTTGCTAACTGCTTGTTAGCACTAATTGTGAAAGTGCACATCTAAAAAAGGGGACCTCAGCACAGTGTAACTAATAAGACCACAGAAGCAGTACAATCACTAATCAACATAAGCAAAAGACATTACACGATAAGGACATCATGGGAGGGAAACAACCTACCAAAAGTAGGAATCCTAAATTAAAGCATAAGAGCAATGAGTAGAAGTTACAATATGTACAGAGCATACTAAGAGGAAGTGGGTGAAACAGAACATAAGGGAACGCATGCACGAGGCTGTGTTTGAGAACGAAGGCCTCACTCTGGTAGCTACATATTATTGCCTGCTTCTGTCTTTCCCCAGTATCATCTAAGCAAGGCAGATACTAGAAGTAACATGGCATTTATTTCCTTTATCAGATGCACATTATGTTGTTTCAACTTTGTATGACTTCACAGAAAAGGAAATTAATTCTTAGCACCAAAGAGACAGTCTCGTTTGTACTCTAACATCAGCTTACCTGCTGGAGAACCTAATCTGGGAAAAAACCCACCACGAGTTCTCAGCACACATCAAAGACAAACTCAACTTCGTGATGAGGACTGATTAATGATGGGAGAAATGGCCAGGTGGTGTTACGTACTACATTTCAGGCATTAGCTAGAGAATCTGTGAATACTCTTTGCATGCAATGTATTTTCTAGTAAATATGACTGCTGGCATCCAGTAAGCCCTTTATGATTTTTTCATCCTCTTCTTCTTTAACTGAAGTG
>NW_010407629.1:0-1510 GCF_000710305.1 Buceros rhinoceros silvestris | reverse complement strand
TTTAATTCTTATTTCTTAATTTTTTTACACAAGCTCATTTGGAAACAAAATCAATGTCTCTAAAATTTTTGAATCAAAGTTTTTTGACATGAATCATCTAGTTACGATTTGTACTCAAAAATGTTTCATCATTCATTCACAGTTTTAACTAAAAAGTATTTGACACACAGCCTAAACACATATTCGCAAACGATACACTAAAACGAGCTGAAACCCCGTCGCTTAATTTTCAGTCAAATATTTAGCTACATGATGATATACTTTAGGAATTTAAGACGGTTTTAATTTGAAAAGAGGTTGTTCTGCCATTTCAGTTCTGTTTATGACCAAACGAAAAAATGTTTCTTATTTGACAGGACAAGTTTCCTACAAAGGAGTATGTTCTGAATGTGGATGAAATTAGTACAATAAAGGAAGTTTAACCTTAATGGTTTTTGTCTGATTAAATGAAAACAAAATCACACTTCTGGGGACAGAAGAATACTGCAATCTCATTTGCACTTTTCAGATCTTTCAGATTTTATTTATTAATTTTTTTTCAATATAGTGCTCTCTACTCATGACACCATCACAATTCTGTGCGCACATGCCTCTGAATACAAAGCCCTTTGCTTGTAAGCTGTCGCAAGGAGCCTGGCCGACAGTGACACACACACTTTAGTTGTTCGTAACAGGAGGCTCCTCATAACATGAGGCTCTCTCAGAAGGCTTTCTCAGAAGGCTTTTCATCATCTGATCTTTTTTCTTAGGAAACAACCTGCTTATATACACACTCTAGTACATGTATGCTTCTGTGATTGGTCACAAGTTTTCTTCCACTGCCCAGAGACGAACTGACCCACCAATTACACCATTGACCCCGCCTTTGTGTCCATGTGCCCAGCACATGGCTAGCTTGTGCCTAGCGTGTGACTTTGCTGTGGCTGACCCAGCCGTGCCCCTATGCTTCGTTTACCTGCTCCATACCTTTTACGGGTCTGGCTTACAGAGCCTAGGACCTCAGTAACAGTAAGCATATCTTGAGCAACAGTGGTGGTTTTGTCCAAGAAGAATATTGTGGATTAGTCATTAAGATTTAGCCCTGTCATACGCTCTATTTTATCCAGACCCCTCAATTACATTAGTTTGATCTTAGCAAGGACTAAGATGAAGTTAGACTTCTCCTGCTGTTTTTAATGTGAAATTCCCTTTTGCAGCTAGTCTAAAGGCGTATTTAAACACATTTTCAAAACGGGAGAAATTTTCAGATTGGAAAAAAATAACACATAGGCCTAACAAATTCCCCTTTAGAAATGTTTTCTGTGGAAATAAAATGCTTTGCAAGCATGGATATTTTGCTAAAATACACTTTTAAACATGAGTAAATTTCTGCCATTAGCAGGATACTCTGTTACATTTCCACAATATAACATAATTTTGAAAAATTTTCCCTTTTAAGTTGAAATATTTTTGTATAATTTAATATATAAAATAAAAAGGAGAAATGTCCTGGGTTCAACATGGAGGAACC
>NW_010407628.1:22495-28645 GCF_000710305.1 Buceros rhinoceros silvestris | reverse complement strand
ATCATGGAATGCTTTAGGTTGGAAGGGACTTTAAAGATCTTCCAGTTTGAACCATATACATCTTCCATTAGATCATGTTGCTCAAAGCCCCATCCAAACTGGCCTTTAATACTTCCAGGGAGGGGGCATCCTCAACCTCTCTGGGCAAACTGCTCCAGTGTCTCACCTCCTTCACAGTAAAGAACTTCCTCCTTATGTCTAATATAAATCCACCCTCTTTCAGTTTGAAACCATTGCCACTTATCCTATCAGTACACTCCCCGATAAGGACTGTCTCCCCATCTTTCCTGTTGACTTCCTTTAAGGAGAATCACAACAAGGTTTCCCCAGAGCCTTCTCCAGGATAAATAACCTCAACTCTCTCCACTTGTCCTTATAAGGGGAGGTGTGCCAGCATCTTTGTGCCCTCATAAGGTCACCTCATAAGGTGATCCAAATCTTTATGGCCCTCCCTTCTCTGGACCCACTCCAGCAGGTCCACATCTTTCTTTTCCTGGGGGCCCCAGAGCTGAGCACTACTCCAGGTGGGGTCTCACGAGAGCAGAGTAGAGCAGGAGAAAGACTTCCCTCAACCTGCTGACCACACTTCTCTTCATGCAGTCCAAAATGTGGTTGACTTTCTGGGCTGCAAACACACATTGCTAGCTCATATTCAGTTTTCATCCACCAACATCCCCAATTTCTTCGCCTCAGGGCTGCTCTCTATCCACCCTGCCCAGCCTGTGTTTGTGCTTGGGATTGTTGCAACTCAGGTGCAGGACCTTGCACTTGGCCTTGTTGGAACTTCATGGGGTTTCAAGAGTCCACCTCTCAAGCCTGTCAAGGTTCCTTTGGAAGGCATCCCCTTCCCTCCAGTATGTTAAGTGCACCACTCAGCTTGGCGTCATCAGCAAATTTGCTGAGGGTGCACTCAATACTGCTGTCCATGTCACCGACAAAGATGTTAAACAGTGCCGCCTCCAATACCAACACCCTGAGGAATGCAATTTGTCACTGCTCCGCAACTGGATGTTGAGCTGTTGAGTGCAACTCTTTGACAGTGGCTATTCAGCTAATTCCTTGTTCTCCGAGTGGTCCATCCTTCATATCCATATCTCTCCAATTTAGAGACAAGGATGTCATGTGGGACAGTGTCAAATGCTTTGCACAAATCCAGGTAGGTGACAATAGCTGCTCTTCCCTTATCCACCAATGTTGCAATCCCATTGTAGAAGGCCACAAAAATTGTCAGACATGATTTTTCCTTAGTGAAGCCATGCTGGCTGTCACCAATCAGCTCCTTGTTTTCCACGTGCCTTAGGAACGTTTCCAGGAGGATCTGCTCCACGATCTTTAGATTTTCTCTAGATACTTGGAGTGACATAGACTATAAAGCAAAACTGCAGAAGCAAAAATTTAAATCTCCTGGTTTAAGTGAATACTGCCAAAAGAAAAAAAAAATTGAATCCAGTTCCTGCCTCAGGTACAGCTTTTCTATGATGTCCTTATGAAGTTACATGACAAGTCTCTTGCCATTACTTTTTGACAATGATTTAATTCTCATTTTACATGTCCTGCACAACCCCGAAGTTTCATTTACATATTGGTAAGTACCCACACCTATAACTGATGTAAATGGAAGAGTGGGTACCTAATAAAGGTAACAGCCCATATTATCATATGGGTCAATGCCAGTAGGTCTAAGATGTGCTGCACAACCAGGACTACAGAAGGAATTACTGATTTCAAGCTTGACTTGTTTGCGAAATATTGTCCTCCATCAAAGAAGGCAACTAGATCTGATATGGCAGGGTTACCACAGTCTGGAATTCCAGGAAGTAAAATATCTGCCTATATTGTACAGTATTTCCATGAATATCAGTAAATACAGTGGAAAAGCCTTGAAAAGATGTAGTAAAAATATATACTAGTGTCAGTTAGGTTGCTACCTACTGATTACACTGGGGTTATCATGGGTCCTATCAGTTTCAGGAAATCTCAAACAAACATAAAACATATTCAGAAGTATTGGTGATTTGCCCGGGTAACTTAAATTCTAGCATTCCCTAATTAAAGTGTTGAACTTAGTTTCTTAAGAGATTCTTTTTTAGGAATCTTGCTGGCATAATCATCTACCTCATTAAACTGATTCCATGCCAGTGTGACTGAACTCATGTCATCAGTCAAAGCAAAGCAAAACTGGTGCACTGAGGTGAAGGAGTAACATGAATAAAACAGTCAAGTTGAACTTTCACCTCTCAGACTTTTTTCTTGTTAATATTTAAACAGTTATGCTTAGCTAGATATGCAAGAGGGAATTAAGATTTGAAAGGAATATTCTGTGACTGCTAGGATTTTCTTTGGATTTTTTTTTTTTTTTATTGGAGGGAGGGTTGTTTGGGATTTTTCTATCTTTAAAGTAATGTGCCAACTTCTGGTACTCAATATATTCAAGTAATGTATCTAAATAGCGCAGTGATCAGTGAATACTTCAGCATGGGATTTACTCCTAAGAATATGATGATTAGGAAGCTGCATCAGGTATTGCCCATGCAGTGCCAGAAAAAGGTTGAAATATTGGTTTCCTCAAGTTTAAGAGGATATCTATTATTGAGTAGTGTTTATTGTCTTAAACAAATGAACTTCTGAAGTTTCGAGTGCATATTACCCCTCCAAAAAATCAGGGAGCCAGTACTTGAAAACATAGCATATTCCCCTTTGTTTTTCCAAACAAATCAGTTAGCACATTGAAAAATAAAGGACCAAACTCCATGTTTTTACAGCTGTGTTCAAATTTGTATTACCAATTTCCACCCGCCTAAGCATCAGAGCTGCAGTACTATGAAGCAGGCCATCCAGCTCCACATGTTGTAGTGCTTTCTTTTTCCCGGCATTATTTCAATATGCTTTGGGTCAGAAAAGGAGTAAGTGTAGCTACAGATATACTAAATGTGCTCAGGCTGTCACTTGCACTGAGGTTAAACAGCATAGAAAGGCCTGCATATCTAAAGCTCCATGCTCTAAAGGGAGGTAGCTGCATGAAGCCTGTCCTCTGGAAATGGTTCCTTCTCCAAGATAACTTTCACAGTGAAGTCAGGAATTGTTGAGGAAAGAATTTGTTGACCTGGACCAAGACAGCACCAGACACATTTTGAGTAAATTAATATTACAGATTCCAGTATCAACCAAGTTCCCTTGATGACTATTTTTGACGAGTATAATCATAACCTCTGTATTTGTATGATACTACTGTTCACAGGTTTGGGTACATACAAGAAGGTGAAGAAGATCCTAAAAGCAATACCAATTTAAAACAGTTTTTTAGTAGTATGTATTATATATACATAATCTTACATTATTACTTTCAAAAGATCAGATACCTGGATACTTTATCATAAGAAGAAAAATCACAGTAAGGAGAGATACCATCTCAATATATGACCACATGCAGTACTGGTTAAGCACAACCCATAAAATATTGTTGTACATGATCCTTTTTGTTGTTTTCCTCCTTCATTTTTTGCAAGGTAATGAAATTACCTAAGCTTCTTAGACACTATAATAAGGCAGCCAGGTAAGTGTCATTTTCTTATCCTCTTGAAGAGACTTCTCGAGGGTGTTACAAGACATAATAGTCTATATTGAACGGATGAATACCATCAGGATTTTGGCAGTTAAACACAGGCACAGAAGCAGACAAGAGCGAGGCAGAGGGGTCATGATTCCTGGGCAAGGCAATATCATCTTTTTTTTGAAATTAGGTTATGATGACAAAAGCGCACAAGGACGTTTATCAACAATAGAGCAAAGCACCTGAATGTATGCTTGGACTTGTTTATAGCTTCTATTTATCAAAACATTTCAAAACTAGAAAGGGAGACAGGATCCTTGCCTTGAAGAGGTTTCAGTTTTGTGTACATTAAATGTATTTTAGTTTAGTATAGCCCCCACATGACTAGCACAAATTCTTACTCTAGATTTTGTAATCTCATTTGGAAAGATAACCCAGAACTATTAGGATAACTGTGTCTTTTAAACTTTCTACAGTTATGCAGGTGATTCAAAGATGACAACTCTGTGACACCTAAATCCATTTACTGGATTAATACAACACTTCAGACTCCTTTGCATAATAGGAGAAAAATTGGAAGATGGGAAATCTTGTGTCAATGTACAAAATTTCAAGCTTGAAAAACCACTAAAAAGAAACTCAAGAGTGACAGACTGTTGTCAGTGTGTGAAAGATTCTGGGAAGGCAAAATGCAAAGAGGGAATTAATCAGAATGCTCAATAAAGAAAGTATACTTACACCTTACTGTCATTCTAGTAAAGTTAAAATGTGTAAGATGAAACTAGACGTGGAGGAAAAGCAAAAAAGAAATATAGAGAATAATTGGTCTACATGAGATAACCTTAATCAGTGCAAAGTGTATTTGCGTCAGTAAAAGACATGCATAACACAAACACTACTAAAAATAAAAGCTTATTTTATTATCCTTTTATTCTCTTGTCCTTCAGCTAGTTCATGTTCAAACATAAAAGAAAGAAAACTAATGCAGGTATATACAGAAGTACTTTCATGATACTATTACTGTAACTGTATTCTTGTCAGAAGTTATTGGTAAGCCAACTACTCCTTAGGTATTTTTATTGATTTCCTTCACTGGTTTACTGTATTGCTCCAGCAGGTTTTTTTCTGTGTACTTACAGAGCTTCCAACAAAATAGTCATTATTAATCACTTTCTTTTCATTGGATGGGTAGTATTTTCATTGATGTGATAGTGCTCCTGAGTTACTGTGTTAAACATGATCTATTTCATTTGGACCTGTACCAGATCGAATGTCTGTAAAAGCATGGTGTGATTTTCATCAAAGCTGCCTGAAAAACTAAATTGAAAGACTGTTTAAAAAAAGTCTTGGGAGAGGGGAAGTGAGAGAGACACAGACCATGAAAAGAAACAGTTGTCTTAACACCCAGTTTAAGTGTTCCAAATCCGAAGTGCTCCAGTGCTAAGTGTTCCAAAATGCCTAGTCATCATGGGTACTTTTTCCTTTCCTGATGGCAGATATAATGCTGACAAGGTCATAAGAGAAGGAATTGCAAGTACTGTGTGCTCCACAGTTAAAGATTACTGCAACAAGGAGTCTTTGGTATTTTGCAATCAGAGGCTGCCAAGAGAACATAAAGTATTCTAGGTTTCTGACTAGAGCTCACTGGTTTTAACTACATTTCATGGCAGCAGCTGAACTGGGGTGAGGCAGCAAGATAAGAATTCCTTTCCTCCCAGCCCTGCCTCAGGTGTGCTAACACATCTATTAGAGCATCAAAACCTGTATGTGATTAATTCTAGTCTGCACCAGACCAGAGTCTTATCTTGATTAAGCCACTATAAATCTAGAATAACTCTACAGAAGTTACACTTCACTGCAACTAAGATGAGAATCTGACTTCCCAATGTAATCCTTGATTCTCAGCTCATGACAACAGTGTCACATTAGGAATGTGAGGTTTTTTTAATCACCACAACATGATAAATTCACTTAAAATTTGGAGCTTGACGTAGTCACTCTCTCTGCCTAAGCCCGCTGAATCACTTGACCTGGTACTTCCAGAAAATATACTCCAGGAGATTATGCATATTTCAAATCAATAAATTATTGTGTGAACAATAGACTAAACAACTTGATTTCCTATAAATTTATTTTCTAGACCTTCCTCTAAGATAGACCAAGCTCTGTTCCTTTTTCTTTCTTTCTTTTCTCTGACCATTCTCTAGTTTGAGCCAAATTTCAAAATTTCACTCTGAAACCCATCTCTCTCTGTAATGCACTCTGAGTATTGGCAGAATGAGGGTCAGTACATGCTATACCAGTCTCCAAGTTCTATGTTTGTTGCTGGCCAGAGAGCAGATCAAACAGAAAATATAAATATCAAGTACACTTACAGCTTTTTTTCACCAGGAGAGAATTTCTTCTCTAACTAGCAATTTTTGTTAAGTAAGTTGTTGAATGTTCAGAATTTTGAAATCTCTACTCTTCAGCTATACTTGTGAAACTCAAGGCTTTTATACATTATTTGAGGTAACTGGCAGAAACTAGCCATTTCTGTCTTCCCTTAGTTGATTCCTGGCTTAGGAAGCCATAATAAAAGCAGAGTTGAGAAGATTCCT
>NW_010407628.1:16865-22408 GCF_000710305.1 Buceros rhinoceros silvestris | reverse complement strand
CTGTGTGAGAGTGTAGGCTAATTCATTAGTAACTCTTTCTGTTCCTGGACCTATACAACATTCGTTAAAGGAAGCATGGAATGGTAATTCTATGAGCACACATCTTCATGCTGCAGCATGATCCTATGAGCACACACCATTTATCAGCTTCTTCCCACACCCTGAAAGTGGAAGAAGTGTTTATAGTCAAATCTCCCTTCTTTTTGTGGTTATTAGCAGCTCACAAAGAATATGAAAATGCATTAAACCAAAAATACTGATCTGTCCAGCAATGCCTCAAAATAAAATCAGGATAAAGTATGAAGTAAATATAAAGTATTTAATCAGTAATTGCTGAAGTTTTCCCCTAGCAGGCCTATTTTCAGACACTTATTTCCTCATTACCTTCTATTTCTCTCAGTTTTAGATACCTAAGCTTTTCAATAATAAAGGAGAAGAATATTATGAAAGCATTTCTATCATGCTCCCCTCTGCAAAGCTGTAAAGCTTCCCACTTTCCTCTCTGCTTTGGAAATTCCTGGTCTTGCTTCTTCAGTGGCCTCTTTTCAATTTGCTGAACCACTTCTTTAAGACAACATCACATTTGCTGTGAACGGCATCCTCTCTTTTACAGCGGTGGCTAGTCACTCAGCCTGGCCCAGTCAAAGGATACAGGAGTTCTATCATTTAATACTTTTTGATTGCCAGAGGTTAAGGGTAAAAAAAAAAAAAGAATCTTTGCAAAGGAAAACTCCCTTCAAAACAGAATATTGACTTAGGTTACTGTCTTATTTATGATCTTCTCACAAATCTGAAAATTGACTGACATCAGAGGCTTTACTCTAATTTTCACTTACATTTACATAAAAGTCTCGGTGAGAATTAAGACCATGGGTCATTTTGTTCTCTTAGGTTTTCTAAGCATTTGAGTCTGGAGAATTTAAAAATACCAAAGAAAAGAATCCTAACAAACATATGCAGATGCTAAGGGGAAGGAAGCATACAAGAGTAAAAAAATGGATTACAGATTCTTAAAGGAATGTTTGATAGATTTATTTCTCATCATCTCTTCAGCATTCAGAAATAATCAGCTTCTGTGAGAGAGATACATATTTTTATATAAGAAATACAGTTACAACAGATAACTTGTCACAAGTACAGATGGAACTTAATGTTATCATGTTTTATATATTTCAGTTCTGAACTCTCTTATGTTTGTAGGGCTGTAAGTTGCTTTATCGTAAATAGAAAATATAACTTTTCTCATCCAAGTAGAAGCATTAATGAGAACAGAAGTCTCCATCTTGCTCCCTCACCATTGATTTTTCATGAAAATTTCTCTATCTGTCTTTCTCAAGTACAACCAAAAATTTATTTTAAGAATACATGATTACTCTGCATGTCCTCCTCTGAATGCACACAAACCCAGATCTTTGCTGACACTTCAGTCTATACCATCCTGCCCAAAATATATCCTGTGCTTTCTGGAACAAACTTTCTAATTGTTCCCAGGGAAATGATTTTTTAAATCAGTGGTTCAGGTCTATATACAGGACACAAAACAAAGAATTATTTATTGTATTCCATTAAAGATAAAAAAGCAACACCATTTAGAGATTCCATTTTGTGGATTCCCAAACTTTCCTACTCAGCAGTTTTCATTTGCTTATATTAACTATGGAAAGTATAATTTTATCTCTTTTATTCATTAGATACAAACTTCGTCAAAAGTATAAGAAAAATCACTGAAATGTTGTAATATGTGCTTTGATTTTAAAGCAGAAACATGAATTTATACCATATCTGATTCTAGTCTATAGGTCTGAATCATCCATGTACATTTCCATACTTCATGTTCACATGACCAGCAAATGGGTTTCAGATTTTACAGGCAGTAGATATCTATCTTGCACCAACTATTCTGAGGAAGCTCTACCCTGAGTATAGTTTTGAATGAGTTTATAAATGTGATTTTAAAATAAACAAACATAGATAGTCCCAACTGTTAACTAAGAATGTGCGCTGTGCTTCTCTTCAACCTCACTGGCACTCAGAGTGTGGCGCTCTTTCCTGAAGATTATTTAGTTCGTAATATCAAACATACAAAATCCAGGTTTTGTCTCAAATTTTAATAATTTCTCATCTAAATTTGTCAATTTACCAGATGTATAAATGAGTTTGCAAAGCTGAAGTTAGGATTCTAATAGAGAATATAATTAGAGAGAGAGAGAGAAGGACAGGAGAAGAATGAGGGAAAGGAGGATCACTAGTCAGTGGAATAAAAGAGAAGTCATGTCCAGAATATAAAAAAAATCTGAGAGGAGTTTCAGTTGTTTCAAAGGTAATTCAAACAAAATAGAGAGAGCAATAAATGTTGCTTAAACCCTGACTTTCATCCTTTTCTTCTTTATTCTGTTTTGTCATATTAAATGCATTATTGATTATAATCAACATAATGTTCATTACACACATTATAAAAGATGATGAGTTTGACACTTAGGCTTGGAAGAAGGTGAAAAAGGATCATCTTAGAACTGCTTTGATACTCAGTCTAGGACAAGCAATTTAATAAATTCTTTTTTCATGTGCTTTGTTCTTCTTTGGTTTTTTTGTTTTTTTTGGGTTTTGTTTTGTTGGATTTTTTTTTTAATACAGTGGTATATATTTCTATTTTAAATTTTGTCCTGTTAGTGTATTCCTTTAGAAACACTACAATTTTATGCTCTTGCAGTTTGATTGACTTAAACTTGCTTTAGGTTTTGATGTTACTGCATTTCCTCTAGTAATGATAGCTTGTCCTGTTCAAACACGTCTGCTTTTATGGGATATCACAGAAGTGTTTTGCTTACAAAATCCATAAACGACAGTACTTTCTTCCCTGTTTTGTAAAACAAAGTGAAAACTTCTTACTGTTGGTGCATTTATGTCCTGACCTGTCTGATTCTTCTATTAAATAATATTGTATTTTAGGAATGGGGACACAAAAAACCTAATGCAAGTATTTCAGAAAGTGCACTTTTAAATTCATAGAAAGAATTACAAACCTGTAAATAATTTCATGGTTTCAAAGACTGCATTTCACTCCTTTGTCAGTAAAACCATTCAAATGAAGAGTACAGAGACCACTAAGTGACTTGTTTACGAATTTTACTCGGCTTGCAGGAATTTCTTTGAGGCCTGAAATTCTGGAATAGCACTAGCATTGGGTATCCCATTTTTCATTTTAGTAGTTTGAATGGATAAAAAGAAAAGCTCTGCTAAGTAAAAAAAAAAAAAAAAACAAAAAAAAACCAAACCCCAAACAAACACAAATGGAAAATCAGTAAAACCATAAAATTCGTGATTTGAGAATTACCAGAGATGTGGATTTAAAGCTGGGACACCTTTTACAGAACTGCTAGACTCGAGTTCATTTTCCCCTCAGTTCTCATTTTCCATTAATCTCCTAAATTTCACATTTCTTGAAATGAGTATTGACAGGTTGCATAGAACAATAGCTGATCTCTGTCAATGTGGCTTTATTTGGGTTTGAAAAATATACTCCTCTTGGGAAAGACTGCCTCCTTCCAGGTTTGTGTTTTGTTTTTGTTTTTCTGATGAGGCAGGCAGGAAAGAATGTTTCATACTTGCATAGTCAGAATTGCACAAATTTTAAGGAAATAGAAGAGTACAGATAGTATGAAAATAAAAAATGGGTTAAGGGTATTGAAGGGATGCAGAAGACGGAGTGTTACGTGAAAAATGAGAAAATATACTGAGTATACAAAAAACTGTGGGGTAGCGGAGATTAAATTGTCAGAACAATTACAAACATGAAAAGCATAAAGGATTGTAAAAAATTAGGGATAGGGATAGGAAAGGACAATTGGGACAGCGCTTGTCCCTTCTGAATGGTTAGAAGCCCTCTTTTCTGTATAGAAACACAGACTCGGAAACTTGGAAACACAGACTACTTTTAAACTGTGGAGCTTAAAAAGACAGTATTTCCATCTCACAAAAATCATTGTGCCCATCTGAGTGCACACCACCAAATTTTGCTCATAGTCTTGTAAGAGAGTAGATTTTCTATTTTATGGTAGACTTTTTTGAAGCTGTCTGATTTTCAAATATTTTCATCACTAGCCAGATCTAGAGGACACACTTCATGAGTTGATGAAATAATTTTGGTGGTTATGAAGGCATTGTGGTCAAATAATCAAGAACATTAAATGAAATCTGTAAAAAAAAAAAACCAACAACCCAAAACTATTTCATTAAGTAGATTATCTATCCAGGAATGAGGATGAGGAGATATAATGTGTTGTGGTTTAATCCTAGCTGGCAACTAAGCACCACTTTCTCGCTCCCCTCTCCCCTGGTAGGATGGGGGGAGAATCAGGAGGGTAAAAGTGAGAAAGAAACTCATGGGTTGAAATAAAAACAGATTAATGATGATGATGATGATGAGAATGACGATGATAAAAATAATAATGTAAGGAAAAGGGGGACACCCCTGTGCCAAAACCCAAAGACAGAAGAAAATAAAACGCAAGAAAAAGAAGTGATGCAAGTGAGAAATTCAAAACATAGCCATATACAACCTACTATGAATAAATTTAACTCTTTCTCAGCTAAAACCAGTGCAACTGTCTTTATGATTACAATCTGAAGATGATTCAGCATCTCATTGTCATACTGTGAAGAAAACCATCATCTATTGGTGAGTGTACATAGGAATTTCATTATTCGTAACAGGGCTTAGATAGAGAGAAATGTAGTACAACAGGAGCAATTTCAGAGCACAATGGTAATAATTACCAGAAGAATAGAAAACCTAACCTATGAGGAAAGGTTGGAGGAAATAGGGTTATTAAACATAAGAAGAAAAGATTCTTAAGGGACCCATGATCCGGGTTTTCAGCAAAGTTAGAGCAATTTAGAAGAAGTTCTTTGTATTCAATGGCAAATTCCAGGGGAAATGGACGAACTAATGGAAGGAGACCCAACCATAAATACGTTATAAATACCATAAAGGCAGTGGAGAGCTCTGCAGTAGATCACCTGTTAATGTGGTGGAATCTCCTTCCCCAGATGTTTTTAAGAAGGTGCTGGACAAACAGCGCTGTGAAGAGATATAACTGATTCTGATTTTGACAAAAGCATTGGCTTACTGCCTCTTTACGGGTTTTTCTGCTTAGTTTTCCGTCAATCTATTGAAAAATGCGCCACTTACTGTGATAACAGATTTTTAAACACTTCTGTCTGTTCCAGCTTTTCCACAGTTATAGACAGAGATATTAAATTAGGAAATTTATATTTTTAACCAAATTGCTCTTAATAAATTTTCTATACTTCTGTTATTACAATGTTTTTAATGTAACTTAGTAATGATTATCCTGATAAAATTCAGGATATAGCTTTATTTTCCAATACAGAGTTATTACGTATCTGTGAGTAAAAAATAGTGAGAAAATAAGATATTGTTTGGTAAAATGAAGTCATAGCTCTGGATGTGTATGTCTGTCCACAGTTTTCAAAAAGTCTCATGTGGCTACCTTACGCCACTTTTTATGGTTGTATTTTTT